>NC_069509.1:107689605-107694605 GCF_027579735.1 Bombina bombina | reverse complement strand
ACTAAGGGCTTAAGAATATTCTCCACTAGGCCCGATAGTTGCTCAGTCAGAGTGTCCATGCCTGTTATTATTGGTCTTCCTGGGTTCCCTGGTTTGTGGATTTTTGGGAGCATGTAGAATGTCCCTATGCTTGGGTTAGAGGGCACCAGTTTGTCCAGTTTATGTTGCGTGTGTTTAGGGAATGTTTTAATTAGTTTTCTAAGTTGCAAAGTGTATTCCTGGGTGGGGTCCTTTTCCAGTTTTTTGTAATAAGTTTGATCTGATAATTGTCTATTTCCCTCTGTGATGTAGTCCTGTGTATTCATGATCACCACTGCTCCTCCCTTGTCCGCAGGCTTAATGGTAATGTTTTCATTATTTCTTAAGTTTTTTATAGCATTTTTTTCTAAGTGTGAGAGGTTATACATTATTTTTTTCTGCTGTGTGTTGAGCAGAGATGCAGTTCTCAACCGGAAGCTTTCAATATAGCTGTCCAATTTTGTGTTGCGTCCACACACACACATATATATATATATATATATATATATATACACATATATATATATATATATATATACACACACACACACACATATATATATGTAACATAATAAAGAAACATCTACCTATTCTGAAGGCAGACAATACTCTAGCAAAAATAATAGACAGTAATTGTCTTTTTTCATATAGAAGAGGCAGAACGATAGGGAACATAGTCTCCCCAACAAATTTAAAAATGAATAAAAGAACAACTTGGCTACAATCCAAAGGTCTCTACAAATGTGGCTACAGTGACTGTAAAGCATGTAAACATGCAGACATAGGAAATACTTTCAAATCGACTAAGACAGGAGAAATACTCCAGATAAATAAACACTTAAACTGTAGAGACAAAAGGGGTAGTGTATCTCATAGAGTGTAATATTTGCAAACTTCAGTATATCGGAAAAACGGTGAGAGAAATAAGAAATAGAATTAGAGAGCACTTATCCAGTATCACAGTAGACACAGAAAAGAGTAGACAAAGAGAGGACAAACTGCTACCGATAACTAAACATTTTATAGAGGTACACAATAGGAACTCAAGGGGGGGTGATCTGGACAATATACTCAGTAAGAAAGAGGTATACTGGATGTTCTGTCTGAAAACAAATGTACCCTATGGATTTAATTCCAGGTTTGAGCTTATAAACTTTTGGAAATAAACCAACTATGCATAGAACCCCAGATAAGAAAGTGAAGGAATAGAAATTTAAATCACTAGACAACTAAGGGTTTAACTTAGAGCTTTGGAATTAATTCAAATTTATATAAATGTAAACACAATCCTGTATATAACAATTTAGAGAAGACATTAAAATTTAAATCAAAAGCAACAATTATGTTTACCTCGAATCATGGTTATATTCCAATCCACATCAGACTCCAGATAGCCTGCATTAACAAAGCATATACATACATAACAAGTTTCTGGCACCCCATATAATACTATAGAGAGGAAATCATACAAACAATAGCATTCAGGGGTTAACAGACAGAATCAAATTGGGCAAGACTGTTTTTAATTAGTCTCATTACGAAGTGTATATAGTTGTGCAATTACTGCACCAGATCAGAGGTCTATGAGTACGGCTCAACGGAGCTGAAACGCGTAAGACCTGACCTGATCTGATGCCCTTTTACTTCCCCTTGTTTTGTATATGCTTTTAAATATACTAATAAAGTTATAAGTTTTAATCTACTCACGGCTGGAAATTCCCTTGCTTGTATTTGGATTTGTTGATCGCCAGTATCCAGCCGTGAAGAAGGACTTTCAGAAGCATTGCACACACCTTCTCCCTTTGGGCCGAAGACTGGAGGGGAACCGGAAGTGACAGAGCACACAGACGCAGAGCGGAGTGACCGCGCGCATTACAGACGCCGAAAAAGGAAACCGGAGGACACAGTCCTGAGAGGCTAACGCTACATCCACGGAGGACCACTGGTAACCGGGTGAGAGGATCGTCTGGCAGCCAGGGACCGAGTGGGAGCTAGGAGAGCCTGACCGGATCAAACCTTTGTGCGATATAACGGATGAACCTAGGATGTCCCCTCCACATTGAGCCCTAAACAAGTAAGAAGAAACTTTTTTACATTGATATACCTAAAAGTTGAATACAGAGATATAAACATTGCTAAGCTTTTCACTACGCTACCCAGCCAGGGACTATTTCACTACATACAGGTAAAACCTGTGAACGGGGGCATCTGGCGAGCACCCCTTTAACTTTGACACTGAGACTGGGTTTAAAGCGGGTGACCTAAAAAGGGAGTTTAAGGATTAGTGCCTGCTTCCAGCACTACATAGTGATACAAAAATGAATATGGAGGCATCAGGAGTCGATGTTGATAATACAGGAACTGACACTATGCAAATATGCAGCTATTACTCACTGAGAGACCCACAGGAATTGGACATTTATAATAAAGACTTTGACCAGATCTTTAATACAGATGAATCCACTTTGGAACTAACTGACCTTTTTATAAGGATTGAAGCACTCATGATAAAAGCTGAAAAATTGAAGTTCGATAAATGGACATTAGAGAAATATATAAACCTTAAGATGATCCCCAGAGGTTTAAGAGTGCACAAGTTTCCTACCTTTGAAGTGGATGATATGAAATTTAAGGATGAATGGAATATGATTTTGGATGAATGTTCATTTAGATTAATGCACATGATCATTGTACATAAAGAGGGCCTACTAACTGACATAAAAATTAAAATCACAGTTACAGAGACACTTAACACATCACCAACTATCTATAGAGTATAGAGGATTTGATGAATTGCTTATTGAGACAGTGGAGAAGTCAACAGAGGAAGTCTTACAAATAAAACAAACAAAATTTCTGAGGGATTGGACTGATTATCAGACCAATACAGTACATGTGTGGAATAGGAGAGAGAGAACCAATACACATAGAGAAAATAATAAAAGAAATTATAGTCATCACAAGGGCAACCATAAGAATAAGGGCAAAAAGAAAGTAACATTTTCTGATACAGATGCAGAATCTACTGATGATACTAGTGGAGATAATGATAGCCAGTATAACAGAGATACACCTATTACACAGACTAATACACAACAGATAGGAAACATTAATACAGAAGCACAGGGGGCTAGGAGTAAAACAACTCAAGATAAACAGACAAATAAAAATCCTATGCATCAGACTGTAGCACAGAAAGCAGATACAGCAGACTCAACCAGAGCAAAATTTAATCAAGCTTTTTTAGTGACAGCCCCAACGCAAACACAGGGAGAAACAAAGGAGGTCATAAAACAAACAGTAGCAAGAGGAAACAAAAAAGGTCAAAGGCAGATGAACAGATACCAACTGAGAGCCAAGAAGAATTTAGAGCAGAAAGTGCATCAATAGTTATCAACCTTCCTGACACCCTGTTGACACCTACACAAGAAAAAGTATTAAGCTATGGCTTGAACTTTGTACCAACAGCTAAGTTCAATATATTCAACACCATAGTAGATGTCAACAGACTGGTCAGAAATTTGACTCTAAAAAAACATTTTCATAGAACACAAGAAATAGGAGAGACTGTAGAGGTAAATACAATAGGTGAAGAAACCACACCAGAGATACAATTAGACTTCCAAGACTCATGTGCAAGAGAGACTCTAATGAGTCTATTAAGTGAACAAGTAAACATTGGGGAAAAAAATGCACATGTAGGTTTTAAGCCCAAGTCTACCTTTTACCCTATTCAGTCCAGAGGGACCATTTTAGAACAATTTCAAGAAAGAGTGGTTGAAGACTTAGAAAAATTAAATACAGTCAGTAGTCCCTATCATGACACTAATCTAACAAGAAAAGAGAGAATAGGTCTGAAAGAAATTGCAGAAAATGATAATATAGTCATTAAAAAATCAGATAAGGGGGGCAGCATAGGTGTACTAAACAAGACAGATTATGACAAGGAAATAAAGAGACAACTTAATGACACAAGTAATTACCAAATATTAAGAGGGGACCCAAAATCAAATTATATGCTCCAACTCTCCCATTTACTGGATGAGGGCCTAGCAAATGGTTTCCTAAATAAAGCGACACATGACTATTTGACAAATAAACATCCAAAGACACCATTATTTCACATATTCCCAAAAGTACATAAAAGTACTGAGAATGTTCAGGGGCGCCCCATAGTGTCAGGGATGGGATCACTACTGGAACCAGTATCAGAATGGGTGGATTCCATCCTACAGCCATTAGTTTTAAACCTAACCAGTTATCTCAGGGACTCTACACATCTAATACAAAAATTAAAAAATGTAACATGGACTACCAAAAGTAGATGGTTATCCCTAGACGTAGTGTCACTTTATAGTAATATACCACATGTACTAGGTCTAGAAGCAGTAAAATATTTTTTACACACACGCAGTAATTTGGATGAGACTTTTCAGGAATATCTGTTAAGAATCATAGAATATCTCCTAACACATAATTATTTTTCTTATGGGGGGTGTTCTATCTGCAGAGATGTGGCACAGCTATGGGGGCAAAATTTGCCCCCACATACGCCAACCTATTTATGGGTTGGTGGGAGCTGTGCCACATCTATGCGGATGGAGGCCCCTTCAGGGAAAACATTAAACTTTACCACAGATTCATAGATGACCTGATCCTAATATGGGAGGGGGATGACGCCTCAATAGAGAACTTCCTAAAATACATAGGAGATAATAAGATGGGAATTAGATTTACACATGAGTTAACAAATAGGGAAATTAATTACTTCAACCTCACATTGCGGGGTAATAATTCTAGTGGCGAAATTGAAACCACAATATATAAAAAACCTATAGCGAAGAATGCACTTTTACACGCAAGGAGCGAACACCCCAAAGAAACTTTCAGAGCCATAGCAAAAGGTCAACACATCAGAATAAAAAGAAATTGTTCCAAAGAGGCAAATCTTCTAGACAAACAACTTAAAGAGAGAGGCTACA
>NC_069509.1:107682105-107684605 GCF_027579735.1 Bombina bombina | reverse complement strand
TGGCTACTATAGGTCTGCCAGGTGTGTCAGTGAGGGTCTTATGTATTTTGGGGACTATGCGGAATGTAGGGATGGTAGGGTACTCAACTAGGCAATAAGTGGCTATGTCTTGAGTTATGTGTCCCTCCTCAATTGCAGAATCCAATAAATTGTGGAGTTCTTGTTTGAATTTGTGTGTCGGATTGAAAGTTAGTTTTGAGTATGTCTCCCTATCGTTTAATTGTCTGTATACCTCTTTTTTGTAGTCATCAGTATTAAGGATTACTATTGCCCCTCCCTTATCTGCTGGGGTAACCACTATGTCTTTATTAGTACTAAGTGATTTGAGTGCCAATTGTTCACTAGAAGATAGATTATGTTTGCTTGTCGCGTTGGAGGCGTTCTCTAAGGAGGAGTGTAAACTAGTGAGTTCCAATTCTATAAGATTTTGGAACATCTCTATGGCTTCACTTCTACTGTGGACTGGGTAAAAGTAAGATTTGGTGTGTGGTAGTGTTTTGAGTGTGGGAACTGTGTCAAAGGTGCTGACTTCTCTGAGTGTGAGGGCTTGGAGTGAGGTGAGAGTGTTCAGATCACAGAGATCTCTAAATTGTAAGCCTATAGAGTTAATGTTTGTATGTGCTGTATTTTCTAGCTGTACGCTGTTGGCTTGTTCATTGTCAGTGTATGTGATTTGTGAAAAGTGTTTATATAATGTGATTTTTCTAACCAAAGCGTTAATGTCTAGAATAGTGGAAAAGAGATCAAAGTTGATGGACGGGGCAAAAGACAACCCTTTGTTCAGTAGACTGACTTGGGAGCTGTTAAGGGTGATATTAGATAGGTTGATTACTGATCCTACTTCTTTTGTGTGGTCTTTTTTATTCTGCTTGGATAACGTAGTGGTAAATCCTTTTTTGGTGTACTACTGGTGATCGGTGTTTGTACTAGTGTTGAAAGTTTAATTCTGCCTTCAGAGGTACTATGGCTTGTTGTTACTTCATTAGAAGTATGTGCTTGTGATTCTTCTACTGTCTATGAACTTTCTGTATTATCTGTGTCAATGCTTGAGAATGTAACTCGCTTGGCATTCGGTGTGTGGTTAAAATGACCCTTTCTTTTGTTTTTATTCTTCCTTTTGTGATTGTATTGTTGTGAATGATCTTTGTGTCTATGTGGTTTGTCTTTCTGCCAGGAATATACGATATCTAATTCGTAATCCTTCACATCTCTCTGATATTTACTAACTTTTCTTTCTGATAGTGTGGAATCTAACTGTTGCATAGTTGAGTCCAGTTGGGTTTTGTAATCTGTATATTTCTTAGTCTGTTCAAATGGTTTGAGAGACTCTAAGGTCTCTTCTATCTGTGTGAGTAGGGAGTCTCTTTCTTCTTTTTTATGTTTGAGCAGCTGCTTCATCAAAATGATGGAGCAGTTGGTCAAGTTGTTGTTCCACTCATCCATGAAGACCTGATTGTGACGAGCGAAGGATGGGTATTTCTTCATCCTGAGCCCCCTGGGGACTTTCCTTTCGTTGATATAGAGTTCTAAGAACTCTATATCCCACCAAAGGTTGCTTTCTTTGTATTTGATGTTTTCTAAATTAGAGAAAATATTAGTTAGGTCCCTCTCCAATGGTTCATCTGTTCTAGTGGAGTTACCTTTTAAAGCTGTACTCATTATGAGTTTTCTTCGGTCTGTGTCTACTACCCCTGTGAGAGTGTTACTTTCAGCCATAATGGTAAGCTAGTGTGTCTAGTTGCTTAGGTAAGCTTAGTGTACTAATACAAAACAATGTATGTGTAGAAAGCCTTTTATTATATTTAAGAAACAATAAAGAGGATATAGATCCTAGATAGGGATCAAGGTAAACCAGTTTCTTAAAATAGAAATGGCACGGTGTACAAAAGAAAATGTGTTGTGGGCAGTCTAGGTACTAATATATAAATGCTATTTTATGCTTATAGTGTGCTGCAATTTGGAAGGTATATAGTACTGCTTTTTCTGGTGTAATACTAAGTTGTTATATCAGTACATAAGGTTAATATATGCAAATAAGCTGTAAATAGCAAATAACAGCTAAACAAAGCTGCACAAGTAATAGACAAATTGTCAAGAACCCACCCTAAACGGTCTAAAACTTAGATAGCTAATATTAGTAGTGGGTTAACCTGTGAAATACATTCGGCTGTTAGGGCTCCTGCTCAATAGTTGGTAAAATTATAATTAGCCAAACTGCTTTGTAATGTAGCATGGAAAGTCAGTGACGATGAAATAGTCCTGATAATATCAGTGTTGTTAGTAGAGGATGGTTCCTCTTAAATGGAGATACACTGTTCTTAGGTGTTAGTCCATTTGTAGGTTCTGATTCCTGAGTGAAATAAATGTACAGGCAAAAGTCATATGTTGTGCCTCTTGGATGATATATATTAAGTGGAAAGTTCTTTACAGAGTATCGGTGAGTAATCTGAGTCACTGATATCTTGCACTGTATAAATATGTTTGCAAATACAAAGAAGGG
>NC_069509.1:107619605-107654605 GCF_027579735.1 Bombina bombina | reverse complement strand
GTTTCCATACAGCAAGCTGCTCGTATATCTTTTGGAACATTGGCTTAAAGTTCAGATCATACAACAGACCCAGATATGTGATCTGATTTACAACTTTAAATGGACTCTCCCCCGCCGATTTCCCTTTCCTATCTAGCCATAATAGCTCTGTTTTATTAATGTTTACCTTATATCCCGAGAATGAAGTATATCCTTCTATAATTCCCATTAATTTCGGGATATTCTGCTTGGACTCTCTTAAGAATATTAATACGTTGTCTGCATATAATAATATTTTTTCCTTGATACCTTTACATAAAACTCCTTGCAAATCCTGTCGTATTTTAATAGCCAGCGGTTCGATAGATAGATTAAATAAAAGGGGCGAGAGTGGGCAACCTTGCCTAGTACCTCTTTCCAGTCTAATTTCTGCAGATTCTATTCCATTTACGGAAATCAGTAATACAGGGTTTTTATATATTGCTTTAATATAGTTCAGGAGGGGTCCAGAAAAAAACAAATTTAATTAGAGATGTGAATAAATGATCCCATTGAACAGCGTCAAACGCTTTTTCAGCATCTATTGATATTAATGCTGCCTCTTGATTTAGATCATTAGATCTTTCAGTTAGATTCCTGAAATATTCTATAATAATGCACACTTTACGTATATTTACAACTGAACTTCGACCATTCATAAAACCCACCTGATTAGGATGGATAATTTTAGTTAAAGGGACAGTCAAGTCAAAAAAAACTTTCATGATTTAAATAGGGCATGCAATTTTAAACAACTTCCCAATTTACTTTTATCACCAATTTTGCTTTGTTCTCTTGGTATTCTTAGTTGAAAGCTAAAACTAGGAGGTTCATATGCTAATTTCTTAGACCTTGAAGACTGCCTATAATCTGAATACATTTTGACCACTAGAGGGCATTAGTTCACATGTTTCATATAGATAACATTGAGCTCATGCACGTAAAGTGACCTAGGACTGAGCACTGATTGGCTAAACTGCATGTCTGTCAAAAGAACTGAAATAAGGGGCAGTCAGCAGAAGCTTAGATACAAGATAATTACAGAGGTAAAAAGTATATTAATATAACTGTGTTGGTTGTGCAAAACTGGGGAATGGGTAATAAAGGGATTATCTTTCTTTTTAAACAACAAAAATTCTGCTGTTGACTGTCCCTTTAAATAATGTTTAAGTCTCTCCGCTACTATTGATGCTAGAATTTTACAATCTGCATTTAGCAGAGATATGGGTCTATATGATTCTGTTTTTTCAGGATCCCTACCTTTCTTATAGATCATAATTGTAACTGCTTTAGAAAAGTTAGTTGACATTGCCCCGTTTTCTATATAATAAAAATTAAATAATTTTGTCAGACATGGAACAATTTCTTTACTTAATATTTTATAAAACTCTGCTGGAAGTTGATCTGGCCCTGGTGCTTTGTCTAGTTTAATCTTATTGATAGTCGCTTCCACTTCCTCTTCCGTGATTGGTTGATTAATATACTCCATTTCTTCTGGTGATAAACTTGGAGTGACTATACTATCCCAAAAAAGCGCCTTATTAGATCTATCTATCTCGCACGTACTATAAAATTCTTGCAAAACTTGATAAAAAACCTTATTAATAGCTACAGGGTCATATAAATACTTATCTTCTACTTTTATTGAGTGAATAACATTTGATTTTTTCTCTGACTTTGCGATTTTAGCTAGATAGCTACCTATTTTATTCCCAAATTTTAAGAATCTTGTTTTGTATTTTAAATCTTCTCTCGCAGTTTCTTGGAGAAATAATATATCCCTTTCTTGTTTCGCCTGTATATATCTACCCCAGTTGTTTTTAGAAGTGTTTTGGAGATATCTATTATATGCGTTTGTTAATTGTGCAGTTAATTGTTCCCTCCCTCCTCTTCCTCTTTCTTTTAAACCGCACCATATAGCTAACTATTTTGCCCCTTAATACCGCTTTTGCTGTTTCCCATAGAATTTCTACGCAATTCTCATACTCTTTATTTAAATTCAGAAATACATTCCATCTTTCTTTCAACATTGATTTAAAAGAGACATTTTTCAACATATATTTAGGGAAGAAAAAGGAATTTCGCTTGGGGGGGTTAATATTCAGCTTGTCCAAACAGATCTCTAATGTTATAGGTGCGTGATCTGAGATTGTAAATTCTTTAATATCAGCTTTGAGGTTTTCTTTCAGTATAGTCTCTGGGACTAGAAAATAATCTATCCTAGATAGTGAAGAAAAGGTTTTAGATAGGCATGTATATCTATTAGAATCTGGATTTAAGGTCCTCCATATGTCATATATTTTAAGTCTTTTTTTAAATGTATGTAATATTTTTATTTCTTTTGTTATTCTATAGTCCTTTACTCTTCCCTTTGAACATTTTCTGTCTATTGGAAACCTAGGCGTCAGATTAAAGTCGTGATAAGGAGATAAAAGAAGGCGCCAACATAGTGCGATTACCAATGATAAGGAACACGCAGTGCAAGTAAAATCATATACTCACAAGATAAAAGACACTTGAAAAGTGTCACAAGTGCATCCTGGACCCTCAGAGTCGTCCAGCTAACTCCCACTCCACTGTGGTAGTAAGAAACCGCTCGTCACTGCCAATCGAGGTAGCTACGCTGGTGGTCTCAGCTATGCTGGTGATCTCAGCTGCAGTCAGTGTTGCAAGGGAACTGACTGAAGATCCACTCGATTCTGAATGTAACAGTTCTGATCCGTAATCTCCAAAGAGGATTTTAGACCGCAAGGCAAATTTGGAGTTGGTAATGAGATGGCAAAATAAAACTTTGGCAAAATGAAACTTTACCAAAGGTAGAAAAGAAAGTTCGTGGCTGCAATCTTAAAATGTATAAGACTTTAATAGCACAACGTTTCTCGGTCTGTACGTGACCGTTTCCTCAGGTGCATAAGTGTATAATAAAACACATAAAAACCACGAACTTATAACAATCAGTACGGCGTCCTCAAGTGCACACCGCGCATGTGTGTAGGTGTGTCTAGATACTGGGAGTTACAATGGCGTCATCTAACCAATAAGGTGCTTGAACTGATACACACCTTCATGGATGCGTAAGTGGTGTGTTATTCACCGCTAACGTTACTGTTATTAAAACGTACCATTGTATTTGATAACAATCTGTAGTGAAATCATTAGCCGTGATAAGCTTAAAATCGCTGATATTCTGATATGTGATGAAACAATTATTAAATAGCGAGTAACTACCAGATCGGGCACACCTACTCACACTACACACATTGATTCAGTTTCAAGCTTATATATAGCCAATAGCTAGTCAAATGCTATATTAACATATATCTATGAATCAATTGTTAAAATATCACACAGAATCTTAAAATATAAAATATAAAATCCCCAATATTGGGTATATCTAAATCATCACTTAAAAAAATGTACTTATACATATTGCTAGAAATCGCCATATAATTACTCTTTAACAAAGGATAATAAAGTCCTAAAAATTAATAAAAACCAAATTAACTCCTCTATGAGGAATACAGAAAGATCCAACACATTTATTATATAAAAAAACTTGTACCGAAGCGTCTCTGGAAGGACTCAAATTTTAGACGCTAAAAACTGGGTGTATGGCCATTTCAGAAAAGCATACAGATAATGTGTGTTATATATCCGCTGCAATGTGTCAGTGAGTGTAACTAAACTAATTTCTAAGGGTTAAATGAAAGATAAGCTTTACTTATTCTAATTGCAGTGCAAATGGTATCTCATACAAAAATATGTGTAATTAGGATAAACCCCATACTGTAAAGTAGATGGTACAAGAAGTACAGGTATATATAAAAAATGAACATAAATCATGGCTAAAACTAGCTTAGCAGGTAGAATGGTATTGGACTACTCAAATAGTAAAGATTACCCTTTAGAGAGTACTAAATACTATGTTACTAGATCTCTAGTATGAGGGTACACCTCCTATCATTCTAATAAGGGGCCAGTATATTGAAGTGAATACAGTCTTCATTGTTCTGACATTGGGGTCCAATCGTGCAGATACAAGGGACATACTTATATATTTAATTGTTAACCTGTCAAGTTATGTAATGGATCAAGAGGGGAGGCCTAAATGAGGGTTCTATTGTAGAATGGCAGGAGTCTATATGGGGACTAAATGCAGATGGACTTTATAGGGAATATTTAGTTAAAAGCAGCCATGTCAATATTTGCATTTAAGCCAACCGGGGACAGGGTGCGCATCTTCCAGATCCAAAAAGTCTCCCTTTGTCTTAGATGCAAATATCTGTTTCTGCCCCATTTAGGGTACACTTGTTCTAAAGGGAATATACTGAATGAATTGGATGTGTTCGTGTGACATAGATTGGCATGTCTAGGGACACTATGATTGGCAATGTTTTTGCTAATATTCCTTAAGTGTTCCCCCCATCTTTTTTTGAGGGGTCTCGAGGTTCTACCCACGTACTGCACCCCACAGCTACATTCTAACAAATAGACTACAAATGCCGAATCACATGTAAAGTGTGTTTTGATGTGAAATTTTTCCTTACTAGTATAAGACACAAATTCAGTTCTCTTACTATTCGTATATTGGCATAATCCACAATTGACTCTGTTACATTTGAAGAAACCTGGTTTCCCTAAAAGACTATTGCCTGTTTGGCATGTTTTATTATTTTTATTTTTATAAGTCAAAACTCTATTCTTCATTACAATTTTACTGGGAGCTAGTATATTTTTCAACGTGGGAGCACGTCTGAAAGTACACACAGGTGAATCTCCTATACTTTCCCTCAACAGAGGGTCCCCTGATAGAATATGCCAGTATTTACCTAGAATATTTTTGATTTTATCATGATTGTTGTTAAATTGGGTTATAAATCTGACTTTCTCATTCCCCTTGGTAGGTCCTCCAATTTGTATAGTACCCTTATTTTTGATGAAAAAATCATCTCTGCAGATTAAAGTCCCCAACAATTATTAGATTGTCATTGACATAATTTAGCAAAAGAGCCTGCAACCTTCCCCAAAATTCCCAATCCAGTGTATTTGGCCCATATATATATTACATAACATGAATATCTTCTTTCTTATTTCAATTTTAACAATTAAATATTGTGCGTTTTCATCTACTTTGACTTCCAATATGTTATATTCAATTTTCTTATTTAATAAGATGGCCACTCCCTTTTTCCTTTCGGTACATGGTGTGGCCAAAAGAAGTATCTTTTACCCATTTAGTTTTCTAGTTTAATTAACTCTGATGACGATAATCTGACTTCTTGGAGGAAGGAAATATCTGATTTTAATTTTTTGAAATGCTTAAGAATTGTCTTTCTTTTTTTTTTCTTCTTTTTTTTTTATTTATTTATAACCAACAAGTGGTATTGTAGGAAAAAGAAAAAAACAACGTAACAACAAAAACACCACGCAGGGTGTATTAATATAGAATACAATTGGTAGCATTGTAAGATACCATAGCATACATCAATGCACAATTATCAAGTACTATAACAGTTTATGTTGAACATGTTTGTATTCAGGTCTATACAACACTTTTATCATTTGCATTAATTATTCTTCTACATAATCAATATCTTATTAATACCACAATGTTGGGATTTTTTATCATTATTGGAAATCACTCTAAACCAGCCTACATCAAACTTAAACAAACCAAAACAAAACCAAAACAAACCAAGATAAAACAGAACGAGACAAGAAAATAGAAGACAAGACAAAACAAGAGGGAAAAAAAAAAGCAAACAGAAAAAACTAAATACAGAGGAGCTCCCTTCCTCAGTCCCACCCGCTGTTACCGCCAACTATAGCTCTATCCGAGTACTATCCAATCAGCAGGAAAATCTCCTAATAAGACCAAATCCATGAAACTTTCTGAGCTCAAAAAGGGAAAAAGAATAGATTTTTGGATACCAATTGGGTAGGATTTAATTATAGGCAACCATCCAAATAAGAATTGTTTAATTTTTTTCTCTTTCAAGAACCTAGTATGATAAGATTAAAAAATAATCTGATTTTGGATTTCTTGGAGGACAAATTTTAATGAGGGGGCTCGCTTCGCCTTCCAGTTTTTAGCTATTAGATGTCTTACTAATAAGATTATAGTATTTAGTATAATCAGACCTAGAGGAGAAACCAGGGTCTGGGTATTTAACAAGAATATATTCTCTGGCTCTAAGGCAATATTTAATTGATAATGCTTATTGAACCAAAAAACCACCTTCTTCCAAAGCTGTAAGATCTTTGGGCAATACCAGTACATATGCACCAGATCTGCTGCCACCGATGAACAACGTGGGCACACAATACATAGCTGGGGAGAAAATATTGAGAGCCTAGCCGGAGTTAAATAAAAATTGTTTATGAGTTTAAAATGAGCTTCCCTCCAGCTCATCGGAATTTGATATTTACTTATCATAGTGCAGCTTGCTATGATTTTATCCGTGTTTATATCTGCCAAATAAAGTAACCAAGACTCACAGGTCTTATTCAATGAAAATAGACTTTGTTTGGCAAGCATTATGTCATACATCAAGGATATAGATGTATTCCCAGCTCTGAAGATTTTCATCCAACTCTTAACCTCAGCCCACTCTCCCTCCCTGTTGACATCCCAATTCCATTCCTGTATATAATGTCTTATTTGTAAATACGCATAAAAATTATTACTATGAAGACCAAACTTATGCCTAAGATTCTCAAACGTTAATATATACCCCTCAGCTGAGAGAAGCTGTTGAATGACTATGAGGCCCTTTTCAGCCCAGGTCTGAAATACTAACTGGTGTATCCCAGGGGAAAAATTTACGTTACCCCTTATTGGCAAGCACTCTGAAAAAGAAAAGTCCATTTCTAATATAGTACACAACTTCTGCCAGCCTATTACTAGATTCTTTAATGACACAAGACCAGTAATATTTACCAGGAGTTTCTTGACTGGACAATGTAAGATAGCTTTTAGAGAAAAGGGGTATGACAGATAGCTTTCCAAATCAATAGTAGAAAAAATGTTAGCAAAATCAATAGTAGAAAAAATGTTAGCATCCGACAACCAATCTATAGCAATCCTCGCCAACATAGTATAGATGAATATTAGGTAAGGCCAGTCCTGCCATTCTACATGGTTGCATTAATTTTTTCAATGAAATACGCGGTTTCTTATTTTTCCATATAAATTTTGAAAAAGACGTATAAATAGCTCTAATATCACCTGTAGGAATCAAGAGAGGAAGATTTTGTAGAAGATATAACAAGCGTGGAAAGACAATTTTTTTTATTACATTTTCCCTTGCCGTTATCGAGAGCGGGAACTGCACCCACACTTCCAGATCAGATTTAATTTTCTCAATAAGAGGGGCAAAATTAATATTATACCAAGTTTTAGGGTTGGAATTAAGATATATACCCAAATACTTCAATGTAACTACTTCATTAAAAGGTAGCTTTTGTAGACTATACCCTGACCTTTTTATCCACATCAGTTCACTCTTTTCACAATTAATTTTATAACCTGAGAAAGAACTATATGTCTCCAGGCATGATAGAACAATTGGGATTTCTTGAGATGTATTCTCCACACATATCAACAAATCGTCTGCATATAAAAGAGTTTTAAGATTGTGTTCCCCCAGACCAATCCCCTTGATAGAGCTTCGTAGCCAGATTTCCAGTGGCTCAATAGCCATATTAAAAAGTAGGGGAGATAGTGGACAACCCTGTCTTGTTCTCCTACCAAGATTAATCTGCGGAGAAAGAACCCCATTAATTAACAAATATGATATTGGGTGTTTATATAGATTCTGTATAAATTGAGAAAACTGATCTTTAAATCCCAATTCTGCTAGTACTCTAAAAAGATGTTTCCAGACAATAGAATCAAAAGCTTTCTCAGCATCCAGTGTGATAATAGCTGAGTCAACTCTACTATAACTCAGGTTTTTCTCAGAATTCCATACAAAATCCAGGTAATTGATTACTTTCTGGATGTTCTTAGATGAGTTTCTTGTCTTCATGAAACCTACCTGATCTGTATGTATAAGCTTATCAAGGCATTTAGAAAGTCTCTCTGAAATAATAGCCGCAAGGATTTTATAATCAACATTAAAAACTGATATTGGTCTATAAGAAGCTAATTCCTCACTATGCTTATCCTTTTTCAAAATCAATGAAATATTTGCTGCTGAGAAAAATCTAGACGGCACCATATTCATACCATAACAACTATTAAACAATTTCTCCAGTGTATATTTAATATCATCCGCTAATATTTCCAAAAATTCTGCCGGGAGACCATCAAGGCCAGCTGCTTTATTTAGTTTAGCCTTATCTATGCCCTTGAGAATCTCATCAACTGTAATTGGACTATTTAATGCCACCAATTCTGTTTCAGATACTTTCGGCATTTCAATGTCTGCCCAGAAATTTTCCTGATTTAAAACATTAATACCTGGGGTTGTATAGAGCTTCTGATAATAGTTATAGAACGCTTTACTGATATCTTCCATCTCTGTATATCTATGGTTTTCATCACAGATAGCAAGAATATAGTTATTTATCTTTCTATTTTGTACCAGTCTTACAAGATATTTCGCCGAGGTACCATGAATGCCACTATAGAGAAGACTAGTTTTTAACTCTTCTTCTTGAGATTTGCTTTTCAAGAAGATATCTCGTGCTTGCCTAGCTTTGATATAATTATCCCAATTAGTGTTCCCATGCTCTGCAACAAACTTTCTGTAAGTATTTCTCACCTGATTAGAAAGTTGTATTTCCCGGGCATTCATTTTTTTTCTTTTTATACAGAGATATGCCTTAATTTCCCCGCGCAGGAAAGCTTTCGAAGCTTCCCAAAATATCTCTATTTTATCATAATAGGCACTATTATAACCAGAATACTCTTTCCACTTCTGTCTTAACCACTGTGTAAATCTTACATTATTAAAAAGATATTTAGGGAAAAAAAACCCGTATTTTTGTCCTTAAGCTGAAGGATGGCATCAAAAGAGACCGATATAATAGCATGATCTGAAATCATTATATCATTTATGCAAAACTATTTTTAAAACAGATAAAGACTCAGCAATCAATAAAAAGTCTATCCTTGAAAAGGTTTTGTGGACTTTAGATTCACATGTATATGTACGAGAATCCGGGTTCTTTATTCTCCAGATATCTACTACCTTTAACTTATGGCAAAATCTCTTGAAATATTTAGCTTGTTTATTATATTCTACAGAATTTCTTGACCCATGTCTCTCCAATTCAGGACATAGAGACATGTTAAAATCTCCTCCAATAATCAAATTTTGATTAATATAAGGAAACAGCTTAATCCTCATTTTTTCCCAAAATCCAATAGAGAGCCTATTTGGGCCATAGATATTGCACAGTACTAGTCTTGTGTCATTAATTTGAATATGTACTAAAATATATATTGAATTCTCATCTCTTTCTATATTCACCACCTTATATGAGAAGTTTTTATTAAAAAGTATCGCGACCCCATTATCCTAACCGTGCTGAGGGTGGCAACCACCTCCCCCACCCATTTAAATTTAAGTTTTGGGATTTCTTTATCTCTAAGATGCGTTTCCTGCAAAAACACTATACTCGGGTCTAATTTACCAAGTCTTTTGATTATTAGTATACGCTTAATAGGGGATGTAACCCCTCCCACATTCCAAGATAAAATCTTCATATTACCTATAGATATCATCTCAACACAAACTTTATTAAAATTCCCAGATCCCTGCCATGCAGGTCACCCCACCCCAGGTGGGATATATATCGAAAGATGAAAAAGGAAACTGAGGAAGGAAGCCCACAGCGGAGAGGGAAGGAGGAAGGGAGAGAGGGAGAGAGAAAAAAAAAACAAAACACCCCACCCCATCACAACATCCATACCATAAAACAATGAAAAGAATTTATTAAACCTCACTAGCAGAAACATCCTTACTAGTGGAGACATTCTTATAACACTTCCTAGGAAAGAAACCCAAAAACACTTCAGGACATATACCATACTTTGCAAATCTTCTGGAAGAAACATAAAAAACGAAATTCGGGCCCCTAGCACTGTTTAGAATGAATAAAATTCTTCACCTCTGAGACCTCCGCGAAGGTCAGCCTACTGTCCCCGTCCTCTACTATGATCTTAGCCGGATAAATCATCCAGTCACGCAGTCCAGACTTAATACGTTGGGAGCAGAATGGGGCCATCAGCTTCCTCCTCGCCGATGTCTCAGAGGAGAAATCTTGGAACAATAGGATCTTATGATTCCCTATCATAAACGGGGCCCTTTTCCTAAACATTTTGAAGATTTCCACCTTATCTTGGAACTTTAAGAGCTTAAAAATAACCATTCTATCTTTTGTCCTACCATTTACCGGGGAATTTCTTGGGCCCACTCTATGTGCTCTTTCTATAGATAGAGGTATTTGCTGAGGGGGGAACCCTAATGCTTTGGGCAATATAACAGCTGTAAATTGCATGAGATCTTCAAATTCGGGGGACTCGGGCAGGCCTACAATTCGGATGTTATTACGCCTCGAGCGATCTTCAAGATCCTCGAGGCATAATTGCAAAGAATTAATTTTAGTATCTTGACTAGAGATAGTCTCCTCTTGTACATGGACTCTGTCTTCTAATGTAGAAATTCGGTCCTCAGCCTCCTGCATTCGGGAGGCAAATTGTCTCATCTCAGCAGATAAGAGACTCAAATCGTCAGAGATAGTCCCTAACTCTTTTTTTATACTCCCAAATTGGGGGGTAAAGATATCTGCAAGTTGGGAGATCAATGTGTGAGTTTCAACAGAGATATTATCAGGCATATTTTCTGCACTGGCATCTGCCAGTTTAGCTTTTTTATCCTTCTTAACAGGCATTCTAGGTGAATAAACCTTTCCTTGTGTCACAAATTTTTCCATGTGTCTATACTACAGTGAATTAATATTATTCTAATAAATGTGTTAAAGAGAAACGGGGAAAAAAAAGAGGGGAAAGGAGTGTACTTAAGGGACACTACGGTCCTACCAAAAACCTTGAATATTAAAGGAGTGTGAAAAAAACAAAATAAAGTGACAAAATGTGAAAATCCGATATCACAACCGGAGATACTCAAGTGAATAAAGCAACAAGTAAAATTATTATACACAGCAAACAAAGTGAAATTAAGGCCTGATACCCAGGGCACTCTCTGGGGCTATCTTTTACCTGAACTCAATTACCAACAAACATTAGTGATAATGATAATGTGATTACTGCCCTTTGTCCAATTACCAACAAACATTAGTGATAATGTGGGAATGCCCTTTGAGACCCTTGCCGCATACTCTTGCATAGTGGGGCATTTTTACCATTTAGTCAATACAGCCCATCCCTCTCATAAACCCACCCCAAAACAACCCCCTCTCAGATACTATCTAATGATACAGGCTATCTAGACTACCTAATAATGCTTTAACAATTTTTCAGCCTATGTATGCATTTAACTAAATCACAAAATAAGGTCATTATTTGCCAATACAACCCTATTTGACCAAAAACATTTTTAAGCTAAAAATTAAGCTACCCTAGGTAAACCTGCAGGGCACATATAGTGTACAGTTAGCCCATCAACTAATACCGTCCATACCAAACCAGGGAAGTCTTTAGGGAAGATGTTGATCTTATTGGCGTTAAATTATTTAGCCTTCCTTTTAGCCTTTGTCTTCCTTTATTCCCTATTCTTCCCTTTCTTCTCTCTCCCCTTTCTCCTTTTTTCTCTTTCCTTTTACTTTTTGGGCCTAATTACAGGACACAGCCAAATTTCCAAAAACAGATAAGGACCCAGATCATAGTCTGCAACAACAGTCTCAGTAAAGCAATAGGACTCCTTAAAAAGTGTCAGCCAGAGTTGGAAGAAAATACACTTGCTTTTACCGGACTCCTGTCCATCCACGCTGTTGTAGATAAGCAATATTCTCCGTGAATCAACTTACTCCCAGACCCACCGTAGAAAACAAACACAGGATGAGATAGAAAAAGCTGAAATTTAGGCCACAATATACTACTAACAAGTATATTGTCATAACTCACATACTAGCCTTTGCAGCCTATTTCAAGCGCTCTCTCTTCCTCCACTACACCTGTATTCTCAGAGGATTAATATATTAGCAATAATGGATCCAGCAGGTTATAGCGTAATTTACTCCAAGCCTCCTTAACCGCACAGCTCTGTGTTACGGTAGCACTTCAAGGGCACAAGAGGCTTACAGGAGACCCGGACCCAGATAATAGTACACCCGTGTATATGCCAACAAATGGTGGGTGCAAAACAGAGATACGGACCTTCTCACTGCTCCTGTAAAGAGTGGCACTCTCTTAAGCTGATCCTGCACCCTTCTCTGCACAGGTGACTCTAATCTCGAATAGATAATTTTTCAAGCACATAGGGCTTAGCGGGGCCAGAAGTCTGATACGTAAGGCTTTTACTGTGAGCCCTGGCTCAGATAATAACAGTTACCAAAGCATTAGGTATAGAGGTATACAGTCCTCAAGCGGGGCCAATATGGTATATCGGTAAGTCTTTCACAGCAGCCGCTCTTACCTGCTTCACACCCAATAGCAAGAGGCATGTACTAGCAGGCGCAGCTCAGGATTTTCCTCCGATTCTTGTCTCCTAGCTTACCGGCTGACATCTAGGAATGTATCCAGCACCGGCGGGACTTATCTCAGCCACCGAGAATAACCTGATGCGCTCTAGTTCCCAACACCACTGCCACGGAAAACCCCGACCAGGGGGGTAAGTATCTTGACAAACCAGCACGGGTCCTTCCTTTGCTTGTTTTCGGGACCAGTCTGTAAATCTTTTTGAGATGTCCCTAATGAAGGGAATTTTAAGATTCGGACTGCGATGCAGTCACAGCCACTTCGGCTTCGGGGGACTTCCAACCCTCAGCAGGATACAAACTCTGCAACACGCCACAATCAACCTGGGGTGGATTTCCCAGGTACGAGGCAGAGAGCGGGGAACTGGTAGAAGGCATCCTCTCACCACACCTGCGTGCAGGTAAACTATACTGCACCGCCCCCAACGGAAGTCCCAAGAATTGTCTTTCTTTTAATTGGTGAGAGAATTCCCCCAACATTCCATGACGTAAGATGTATTATATTCTTTGAACTAGAAGCCATATTAAAAATCTAAAATTACTGCCTCTGTCATAGTGCACAGAGAGTATTCTTGATATATATCGTAAATATCTTGTATGTCCTTTAAAAATAACAAGAACAAAAAAAAAAAGGAAAGAAAAAACAGAGAAATAAAACCTTAGCACCTTCTACAGACCAATTATTCATTACCACATTTTTTCTGTAGAAATTGTTTCGCTTCATCACTATCTTAAAAGGATTCAATTACCAAACTCTTTCCTTAGATATTGTCTAGCTTCCTCACTATCATGAAAGGACTTGGGCCCTCTTTTTCCTATTACCTTAAGTATAGCCGGATATACCACAAAAGCCTGTAAGCCTTTCTGAATAAATTCAGAGCATAATTGTGACATTATTTTCCTTTTATTGGATGTTTCTATGGAAAAATCTTGGAATATTAGTATTTTTCTATCTTCCATTATCAAAGGTGCAGGGAGTTTTTTGTAATAATTCAAAATTTCTATTTTGTCCTTACAATTCGGGAATTTTACTATAACTGGTCTCGATGAATACCTAATTGATGGCTCATCTGCCGGATTCTGTCTACTTGGACCAATTCTATGCACTCGCTCAGCTATTATTTCAGGACCATCTTTTGAAATGCCTAAGCGTCTTGGTATCTCTTTAGTAATTAGTGACTCTGGATCTTGTTTTGCATATTTTTCGGGTATACCAATAAATCTTAGATTATTCCTTCTTGCTCTGTCTTCTGCCATATCAGCTCTATCTTGTAATTTTTTAATTTTGTCATTAAGTGTATCAATAATATTACTTTTAGCGTTCATCTGGTCCTCTAGGTCGGAAATACGGCTTTCTGCCTCTCCTACTCTCATATTAAATTGCTTTAGCTCATTTGTCACTACTGTTAAATCCAGTCTTATTTTGTCAAATTGTGGCATAAACAGGGCAGATATTTGAGTTATCAATGTTTGTGTATCTATATTTGTTTGTGATAAACTTATATTATCCATGTTCTCTTGAACTTGTTCAGTCACATTTTTATTTCTGTTTCTCTATTTTTAGCAGCCATTGTTGCTGGTGATTTATCTTTTAAATTATGAACAAATTTTTCCATTAGTATAACAATTCCCTTATATATATTCTAAGTAAAGGAAGGCAGGAAAAAAAACCCACTTTGAAAAACTGAGTTCAGATTACATATAATAGTGTTGTGTTTAGAATTAAGTGCAAATGTGAAGTAGAAAGAGAAAAAAAAAAGAGGATTTTCTATTTTAGAAAGTTGCACTGTAGTCAGCTTAGGTGAGATGAGGTTGTGTAGAGATTAAGTGATAGTGCTAATATAGTGTGTGAAAAGCAAAAAAAAGGAAGACTGAGATATACTCAGATTCTGTTTAGTGTAAAAAAAACTAAAAATGTGTGAAAAACCGTGCGGATATTTAATTCAATATGTGATAAGAAAGAAAAAAAAAAAAACGCCTCCCTTAGACCCTGTTTAACTTTCAAGATCAGACAGGATCGGGTACAAAGTTTATCAAGAAACTCCTTTATATATTATCTTTTGTTATAACTAATTTCCTATCTGTGAGGGAAACCATTAAACTCTACATAGTACTGCTGTTACTGAAAAGCCATGCTGCAACTAGTAAAGCCAAAGCTGCATCTTATATACATATATATATTTTTTTTGTTTTTTTTGTTAATACTCTCACCTCATTCAGCCTAAATTAATAGAGTTGCCCCCTTATTCCTGATGTTTACCTTTCGCCTTTCTAGCGTTTTATATTATCTTTTCTTTTGCATTTAAGCACAATATTTCTCACAACAAATATATAACAACTTTGGCATATCATATGCTTATATTCTAAGACAACAGTTTAAAAGTTCTCAAATTTGTGCCTATTGTCAGCTTCTTCACTGGGTTACCCCGATTTCTGTGGGTCTTATCTCACTATTTTACAGACCCAGACTAGTAGGCTAGACAACTTAATTGCGAGTTATTCATGTCATGATAATTTTTTAACAGCAAACTAGAAAAAAAAAACTGTTGTAGCATCATAAATAGTGTTATCTGATTCCACCAACACTCAAATATATAGGTGCTGCCTATGTATACAACTAAATAAGCCTCTATAAATTAACTGTATGCTTCTTCACTGGGGCTTAGTAAAAAAGATATGGAGTATGCCTGTATACCCAGTCTTTCTCTTTAAAATATTTCACTTTAGAACTTTGCTGCTTTATAGAAATAGACAGTGACAGGGAACAGGCATCTGTTTTTGTCTCTTGGGTATATCCCTTTAGAGTGTTAGTGTCTTCACTGGGCTATTATTATGTATTCAGGGCTTACCCCAGACTTAATTACTAAACACTCTGGCTAAGTCCCCTTTGATCACTTCTCCCCTCTTTCTGTGAAAGATTTATAATTTCTTCAGGAGAAAAAAAAGCAGCCTGGCCGTCTTCTATCTGACACAAATCCTTGACTGGTTACCTAAAAGCAGGAGAGTTTTCTCTGATCTGACATTCACTTATAGTTCCTGACACTCCTGTGGAATACTAAGCAAACCAGACTTGTAGCTATACATTTTCAATACCCCAAAAAAGAGGATCAACAAATATCTTCTTGCTTCACAGCATGGGGCCCCAGGGGGATAAGACAGGACAACAGAATTTGTGCTGATTACACAGAAAGAAGGACACACTTACATTGTGTTTGTTGTGTTATTTCCTGTGTCCAAACTTATGTCCCTTGATAAGCTGTGCTGTTTTGTATCTTTCCCCCTGGTTAATGCCCCTTAATGCTGAGTGTGTATAAACAACTTTCCCACAAACATTTTGGAATGAAGCCTATACTCTTTCCTTTATTTACATCCACACACAGCCTTTTGGGAAACAAATTTCCTGCCTCCAAACATCCAAACTTCTTTTGCAGTGAATACAGTCACAGTGATATTATTAATAAGTTTCCCCTGATCCGGGCTACAACACCCTAATGCAGGACAGAAAAAAGAAACTTATCTGGGGAGGTTGGCTTCTGTGCGTTAGATTCTTCACTGTGTGCAGAAACATTCGATCCACAGCATGAAGAGGGTGCTGCTCCTGCCAGGGAGCTATAGATGCTTGACTGGCCTTGGTGTAGTACAGTTGTCTACTCTCCATCACGCACCTTTACCAGCATACACTGCTGTCACCCGAGCCGGATGAAACTTTTCTCGGGCGATGTAAGGCACTCCTGCCTGGCTCTTTTTTATGTAGGGCCTGTGACTAGCGGCTTGCGTTCCTCGGACCGAGCACTAGATTTGCGCCCTTCCGTTGTTGCCACCCACCGGAAGCCATCCTCAGCAATTCAGTTAAATATAATTTTAATCTAACGAAATAAATTAAATCTCATTAACTAAAGTATTCCTATTTAAAACTAAATACTTACCTGTAAAATAAACCCTAATATAGCTACAATATAACGAATAATTATATTGTAGCTATTTTAGGATTTATATTTATTTTACAGGCAACTTTGTATATATTTTAACTAGGTACAATAGCTATTAAATAGTTATTAACTATTTAATAGCTACCTAGTTAAAATAATTACAAAATTACCTGTAAAATAAATCCTAACCTACAATTAAAACTAACACTACACTATCAATAAATTAATTAAATAAATTACCTACAATTACATACATTTAATAAACTAAACTAAATTACAAAAAAAACAAACACTAAATTACAAAAAATAAAAAAAGATTACAAGAATATTAGGCTAATTACACCTACTCTAAGCCCCCTAATAAAATAAAAAAGCCCCCCAAAATAATAAAGGCCCTTAAAAGGGCTTTTTGCGGGGCATGCCCCTAAGTAATCCGCTCTTTTGCCTGTAAACCCCCCCCCCAACATTAAAACCCACCACCCACATATCCCTACTCTAACCCAAACCCCCCTTAAATAAACCTAACACTACCCCCCTGAAGATCTCCCTACCTTGAGTCGTGTTCACTCAGCCGGGGACCGATGGACCAAAAGAGGACATCCGGAGTGGCAGAAGTCTTCATCCTATCCGGGCAGAAGAGGACATCCGGACCGGCAGACATCTTCATCCAAGTGGCATCTTCTATCTTCATCCGGAGCGGAGCCATCTTCTTCCAGCCGACACGGATCCATCCTCTTCAGCCGACGCCTACTTGCCGAATGAAGGTTCCTTTAAATGACGTCATCCAAGATGGCGTCCATCGAATTCCAATTGGCTGATAGGATTCTATCAGCCAATCGGAATTAAGGTAGGAAAAATCTGATTGGCTGATTAAATCAGCCAATCAGATTCAAGTTCAATCCGATTGGATCAGCCAATCGGATTGAACTTGAATCTGATTGGCTGATTTAATCAGCCAATCAGATTTTTCCTACCTTAATTCGCGGCTTGAAAGTGAGCATTAGACCATTTCCTGTCTGACTCTAAATACCAGCGGGCGGCCAAAAGCAGCGTTAGGACCCCTTAACGCTGCTTTTGATGGCTAACGCTAACACCATGTTTGGTGCCATATTACATGATCAAAATCATTTGGCTCAGGCTAGATTGATTCTTTTTATATAGAGGGATGCCCAATTAGTATAAAACAAGCCAAATGTGAGTGAGCCAAGATAGTTTTCATAGATTAAAAGCTTAGTTACTTATTCAAAATCTCCCATTGAAATGCATTGAAATGAGGGTACCAGGTTTGGTGCCATATTTACGTGATCAATATCATTTGGCTCAGGCTAGATTGATTCTTTTTATATAGAGGGATGCCCAATTAGTATAAAACAAGTAAAAAGTGAGTGAGCCAAGATGGTTTTCATAGATTAAAAGCTTGGTTACTTATTCAAAATCTCCCATTGAAATGCATTGAAATGAGGGTGCCAGCTTTGATGCCATATTACATGATCAATATCATTTGCCTCAGGCTACGTTGAATTTTTTTATATAGAGGGATGCCCAATTAACATAAAATAATCCAAATGTGAGTGAGCCAAGATGGTTTTCATATATTAAAAGCTTGGTTACTTATTCAAAATCTCCCATTGAAATTCATTGAAATGAGGGTACCAGGTTTGGTGCCATATTACATGATCAATATCATTTGGCTCAGGCTAGATTGATTCTTTTTAGATAGAGGGATATCCAGTTAGCATAAAACAAGCCAAATGTGACTGAGCCAAGATGTTTTTCATAGATTAAAAGCTTAGTTACTTATTGAGAATTGCCCATTGAAATGCATTTGAATTAGGGTATCAGGTTTGGTGCCATATTACATGATCAATATCATTTGGCTCAGGCTAGATTGATTCTTTTTAGTTAGAGGGATGCCCAATTAGCATAAAACAAGCCAAATGTGAGTGAGCCAAGATGGTTTTCATAGATTAAAAGCTTAGTTACTTATTCAAAATCTCCCATTGAATTGCATTGAAATGAGGGTACCAGGTTTGGTGCCATATTACATGATCAATATCATTTGGCTCAGGCTAGATTGATTCTTTTATATAGAGGGATGCCCAATTAGTATAAAACAAGCCAAATGTGAGTGAGCCAAGATAGTTTTCATAGATTAAAAGCTTAGTTACTTATTCAAAATCTCCCATTGAAATGCATTGAAATGAGGGTACCAGGTTTGGTGCCATATTTACGTGATCAATATCATTTGGCTCAGGCTAGATTGATTCTTTTTATATAGAGGGATGCCCAATTAGTATAAAACAAGTAAAAAGTGAGTGAGCCAAGATGGTTTTCATAGATTAAAAGCTTGGTTACTTATTCAAAATCTCCCATTGAAATGCATTGAAATGAGGGTGCCAGCTTTGATGCCATATTACATGATCAATATCATTTGCCTCAGGCTACATTGAATTTTTTTATATAGAGGGATGCCCAATTAACATAAAATAATCCAAATGTGAGTGAGCCAAGATGGTTTTCATATATTAAAAGCTTGGTTACTTATTCAAAATCTCCCATTGAAATTCATTGAAATGAGGGTACCAGGTTTGGTGCCATATTACATGATCAATATCATTTCGCTCAGGCTAGATTGATTCTTTTTAGATAGAGGGATATCCAGTTAGCATAAAACAAGCCAAATGTGACTGAGCCAAGATGTTTTTCATAGATTAAAAGCTTAGTTACTTATTGAGAATTGCCCATTGAAATGCATTTGAATTAGGGTATCAGGTTTGGTGCCATATTACATGATCAATATCATTTGGCTCAGGCTAGATTGATTCTTTTTAGTTAGAGGGATGCCCAATTAGCATAAATCAAGCCAAATGTGAGTGAGCCAAGATGGTTTTCATAGATTAAAAGCTTAGTTACTTATTCAAAATCTTCCATTGAATTGCATTGAAATGAGGGTACCAGGTTTGGTGCCATATTACATGATCAATATCATTTGGCTCAGGCTAGATTGATTCTTTTATATAGAGGGATGCCCAATTAGTATAAAACAAGTAAAAAGTGAGTGAGCCAAGATGGTTTTCATAGAGTAAATGCTTGGTTACTTATTCAAAATATCCCATTGAAATGCATTGAAATGAGGGTGCCAGCTTTGATGCCATATTATATGATCAATATAATTTGGCTCAGGCTACATTGAATTTTTTTATATAGAGGGATGCCCAATTAGCATAAAACAATCCAAATGTGAGTGAGCCAAGATGATTTTCATAGATTAAAAGATTGGTTGCGTATTCCAAATCTAACATTAAAATGCCTTGAAATTAGGGTACATGGTTTGGTGCCATATTACATGATCAATATCATGAACAATTAGCATAAAACAAGACAAATGTGAATGAGCCAAGATGGTTTTCATAGATTAAAAGCTTGGTTACTTATTCAAAATCTCCTATTGGAATGCATTAAAATGAGGGTACCAGGTTTGGTGCCATATTACATGATCAATATCATTTGGCTCAGGCTAGATTGATTCTTTGTATATAGAGAGATGCCCAATTAGTATAAAACAAGTAAAAAGTGAGTGAGCCAAGATGGTTTTCATAGATTAAAAGATTGGTTGCGTATTCCAAATCTAACATTAAAATGCATTGAAATTAGGGTGCATGGTTTGGTGCCATATTACATGATCAATATCATTTGGATCAGGCTAGATTGATTCTTTTTAGATAGAGGGATGCCCAATTAGTATAAAACAAGCCAAATGTGAGTGAGCCAAGATGGTTTTCATAGAGTAAATGCTGGGTTACTTATTCAATAGAATCAGCCAATAGAATGCAAGTTCAATCTGATTGGCTGATTGGATCAGCCAATCGGATTGAACTTGAATCTGATTGGCTGATTCCATCAGCCAATCAGAATTTTCCTACCTTAATTCCGATTGGCTGATAGAATCCTATCAGCCAATCGGAATTCGAGGAACGCCATCTTGGATGACGTCCCTTAAAGGAACCGTCATTCGTCGGGAAGTCATCGGCCAGGATGGATGTTCCGCGTCGGCGCGATGAAGATGGATCCGGAAGAAAGAAGATTGAAGATGCCGCTTGATAGAAGACTTCAGCCGGATGATGGACCTCTTCAGCCCCCGCTTGGATCAAGACTTCAGCCGGATGATGGACCTCTTCAGCCCCTGCTTGGATCAAGACTTCAGCCGGATGATGGATCTCTTCTGCCCCCGCTTGGATCAAGACTTCAGCCGGATGATGGACCTCTTCAGCCCGATGATGGACCTCTTCAGCCCCCGCTTGGGCTTGGATGAAGACTTCGGAGCCTCTTGTGGACGGATTGGTGATACCCGGCATGGTGAAGACAAGGTAGGGAGATCTTCAGGGGCTTAGTGTTAGGCAAAAGAGCAGAATTCTTTGGGGCATGCCCCGCAAAAGGCCCTTTTAAGGGCTGGTAAGGTAAAAGAGCTTTTCAATTTTTATTTTAGAATAGGGTAGGGCATTTTTTTATTTTGAGGGGCTTTGTTATTTTATTAGGGGGCTTAGAGTAGGTGTAATTAGCTTAAAATTGTTGTAATCTTTTTATAATGTTTGTAAATATTTTTTTTTATTTTTTGTAACTTGGTTCTTTTTTTATTTTTTGTACTTTAGTTAGTTTATTTAATTGTATTTATTTGTAGGCATTTGTAGGTAATTAATTTATTGATAGTGTAGTGTTAGGTTTAATTGTAGATAATTGTAGGTATTTTATTTAATTAATTTATTGATAGTGTAGTGTTAGGTTTAATTGTAACTTAGGTTAGGATTTATTTTACAGGTAATTTTGTAATTATTTTAACTAGGTAGCTATTAAATAGTTATTAACTATTTAATAGCTATTGTACCTGGTTAAAATAAATACAAAGTTGCCTGTAAAATAAATATATTTCCTAAAATAGCTACAATATAATTATTATTTATATTGTAGCTATATTAGGGTTTATTTTACAGGTAAGTATTTAGCTTTAAATAGGATTAATTTATTTAATAAGATTTATTTTATTTTGTTAGATAAAAATTATATTTAACTTAGGGGGGTGTTAGTGTTAGGGTTAGACTTAGTTTTAGGGGTTAATAAATTTATTAGAGTAGCGGTGAGGTCCGGTCGGCAGATTAGGGGTTAATACTTGAAGTTAGGTGTCGGTGATGTTAGGGAGGGCAGATTAGGGGTTAATACTATTTATTATAGGGTTATTGAAGCGGGAGTGAGGCGGATTAGGGGTTAATTACTTTATTATAGTAGCGGTGAGGTCCGGTCGGCAGATTAGGGGTTATTAATTGTAGGTAGGTGGCGGCGACGTTGGGGGCGGCAGATTAGGGGTTAATAAATATAATATAGGGGTCGGCGGTGTTAGGGGCAGCAGATTAGGGGTACATAGGGATAATGTAGGTTGCGGCGGTGTGCGGTCGGCAGATTAGGGGTTAAAATTTTTTATTAGAGTGGCGGTGATGTGGGGGGGCCTCGGTTTAGGGGTACATAGGTAGTTTATGGGTGTTAGTGTACTTTACAGCACAGTAGTTAAGAGCTTTATGAACCGGCGTTAGCCCAGAAAGCTCTTAACTCCTGGCTTTTCTCTGCGGCTGGAGTCTTGTCATTAGATTTCTAACGCTCACTTCAGCCAAGACTCTAAATACCAGCGTTAGAAAGATCCCATTGAAAAGATAGGATACACAAATGGCGTAGGGGGATCTGCGGTATGGAAAAGTCGCGGCTGCAAAGTGAGCATTAGACCTTTACCTACACGACTCTAAATACCTGCGGTAGCCCAAAACCAGCGTTAGGAGCACCTAACGCTGGTTTTGATGGCTAACGCAGAGCTCTAAATCTAGGCGTAAGTTACTTATTCAGAATTGCCCATTGAAATGCATTGGAATTAGGGTACTAGATTTGGTGCCATATTACATGATCAATATCATTTGGCTCAGGCTAGATTGATTCTTTTTATATAGAGGGATGCCCAATTAGTATAAAACAAGCCAAATGTGAGTGAGCCAAGATGGTTTTCATAGATTAAAAGCTTGGTTACTTATTCAAAATCTCCCATTGAAATGAGGGTACGAGATTTGGTGCCATATTATATGATCAATATAATTTGCCTCATGCTACATTGATTTTTTTATATAGAGGGATGCCCAATTAACATAAAACAATCCAAATGTGAGTGAGCCAAGTTGATTTTCATAGATTAAATGCATACGGCTAGATTTAGAGTTGGGCGGTAGCCGTCAAAACCAGCGTTAGAGGCTCCTAACGCTGGTTTTTACCGCCTTCTGGTATTTGGAGTCAGTCAGGAAAGGGTCTAACGCTCACTTTACAGCCGCGACTTTTCCATACCGCAGATCCCCCTACGCCATTTGCGTATCCTATCTTTTCAATGGGATCTTTCTAACGCCGGTATTTAGAGTCATGGCTGAAGTGAGCGTTAGAAATCTAATGACAAAACTCCAGCCGCAGAAAAAAGTCAGTAGTTAAGAGCTTTCTTGGCTAACGCCGGTTTATAAAGCTCTTAACTACTGTGCTCTAAAGTACACTAACACCCATAAACTACCTATGTACCCCTAAACCCGAGGTCCCCCCACATCGCCGCCACTCTATTAAATTTTTTAACCCCTAATCTGCCGCTCTGTACACCGCCGCCAGCTACGTTATCCCTATGTACCCCTAATCTGCTGCCCCTAATACCGCCGACACCTATATTATATTTATTAACCCCTAATCTTCCCCCCCAACATTGCCGCCACCTACCTACACTTATTAACCCCTAATCTGCCGAGCGGACTGCACCGCTACTATAATAAAGTTATTAACCCCTAATCCGCCTCACTCCCGCCTCAATAACCCTATAATAAATAGTATTAACCCCTAATCTGCCCTCCCTAACATCGCCGACACCTAACTTCAAGCATTAACCCCTAATCTGCCGACCGGAGCTCACCGCTACTCTAATCATTTTTTTAACCCCTAAAGCTAATTCTAACCCTAACCCTAACACGCCCTAAGTTAAATAAAATTTTTATCTAACGAAATAAATTAACTCTTATTAAATAAATTATTCCTATTTAAAGCTAAATACTTACCTGTAAAATAAATCCTAATATAGCTACAATATAAATTATAATTATATTGCTGCTATTTTAGGATTAATATTTATTTTACAGGCAACTTTGTAATTATTTTAACCAGGTACAATAGCTTTTAAATAGTTAAGAACTATTTAATAGTTACCTAGTTAAAATAATTACAAAATTACCTGTAAAATAAATCCTAACCTAAGTTACAATTAAACCTAACACTACACTATCAATAAATAAATTAAATACAATACCTACAATTATCTACAATTAAACCTAACACTACACTATCAATAAATAAATTAAATACAATACCTACAAATAAATACATTTAAATAAACTAACTAAAGTACAAAAAATAAAAAAGAACTAAGTTACAAAAAATAAAAAAATATTTACAAACATTAGAAAAATATTACAACAATTTTAAACTAATTACACCTACTCTAAGCCCCCTAATAAAATAAGAAAGCCCCCCAAAATAAAAAAATGCCCTACCCTATTCTAAATTAAAAAAGTTCAAAGCTCTTTTACCTTACCAGCCCTTAAAAGGACCTATTGTGGGGCATGCCCCAAAGAATTCAGCTCTTTTGCCTGTAAAAAAACCCACATACAATACCCCCCAACATTAAAACCCACCACCCACATACCCCTAATCTAACCCAAACCCCCCTTAAATAAACCTAACACTACCCCCCTGAAGATCTTCCTACCTTGTCTTCACCATGCCAGGTATCACCGATCGATCCAGAAGAGCCTCCGATGTCTTCATCCAAGCCCAGGCGGGGGCTAAAGAGTGACGTCCATCCTCCGGCTGAAGTCTTGATCCAAGTGGGCAGAAGAGGACATCCGGACCGGCAAACATCTTCATCCAAGCCGCATCTTCTATGTTCTTCAATCCGATGACGACCGGCTGATCTTCAAGACCTCCAGCGCGGATCCATCCATCTTCACCGACGACTTCCCGACGAATGACGGTTCCTTTAAGGGACGTCATCCAAGATGGCGTCCCTTAAAGGAACCGTCATTCGTCGGGAAGTCGTCGGTGAAGATGGATGTTCCGCGTCGGCGGGATGAACATGGATCCGGAAGAAAGAAGATTGAAGATGCCGTTGATAGAAGACTTCAGTCGGATCATGGACCTCTTCAGCTCCCGCTTGGATGAAGACTTCAGCCGGATCATGGACATCTTCAGCCCCCCGCTTGGCCTAGATCAAGACATCGGATCCAGGACGGATCGGTGTGATACCTGGCGAGGTGAAGATAAGGTAGGAAGATCTTCAGGGGCTTAGTGTTAGGTTTATTTAAGGGGGGTTTGGGTTAGATTAGGGGTATGTGGGTGGTGGGTTGTAATGTTGGGGGGGGGGTATTGTATGTGTTTTTTTTACAGGCAAAAGAGCTGAATTATTTGGGGCATGCCCCGCAAAGGGCCCTTTTCAGGGCTGGTAAGGTAAAAGAGCTTTGAACTTTTTTAATTTAGAATAGGGTAGGGCATTTTTTTATTTTGGGGGGCTTTGTTATTTTATTAGGGGGCTTAGAGTAGGTGTAATTAGTTTAAAATTGTTGTAATATTTTTCTAATGTTTGTAAATATTTTTTTATTTTTTGTAACTTAGTTCTTTTTTATTTTTTGTACTTTAGTTTATTTCATTGTATTTATTTGTAGGTATTGTATTTAATTAATTTATTGATAGTGTAGTGTTAGGTTTAATTGTAGATAATTGTAGGTATTGTATTTAATTAATTTAATGATAGTGTAGTGTTAGGTTTAATTGTAACTTAGGTTAGGATTTATTTTACAGGTAATTTTTTAATTATTTTAACTAGGTAACTATTAAATAGTTATTAACTATTTAATAGCTATTGTACCTGGTTAAAATAAATACAAAGTTGCCTGTAAAATAAATATTAATCCTAAAATAGCTACAATATAATTATTATAGAGTTCTGCACCCCTTTGGCCGCAGAACTCTAAATCTAGCCGTTAGTTACTTATTCAGAATTGCTCTTTGAAATGCATTGGAATTAGGGTACAAGATTTGGTGCCATATGACATGATCAATATCATTTGGCTCAGGCTAGATTGATTCTTTTTATATAGAGGGATGCCCAATTAGTATAAAACAAGTAAAATGTGAGTGAGCCAAGATTAAAAGCTTTGTATCTTATTCAGAATTTCCCTATTGAAATTAATGAAAATTATGGTGCCACCTTTGGTGCCAAATTTAATGATTAGTATCATATTAACTTTGCTAATTGTTTAATAAATAATGTATTTCATTAATAAGAAGCTAACTAGAATAGGATGCTGGGTGAATAGTAAGCTAACTTGAATCTTCGAATAAGAAGCTGGCCAAATAAGAAGCTGGCCGAATAAGTAGCTAACTTCAGCATTCGAATAAGAAGCTGGCCGAATAAGTAGCTAACTTCAGCATTCGAATAAGAAGCTGGCCGAATAAGGAGCTAACTTCAGCATCATCCATATCGTAATGTAATTACACACATCCGGATGGCCTGATTTGGCTCTGTTAACAATCATTATACATAGCACACTAAAACACGCTACTTATTATCTGACCTTGTTCTCTGGGTCTCCTTTAGTGATCTGTTATGTTTTTTTGACTTTATTTACTAGAAATGTTATGAAATTTTCAAAATGTTTTTTGAATCCCACCTCTGCTTATGAAGACTATGGGGCCTAGTTATCAAGCCGTCAACCTCAAATACGCTGGAATTCCGCAGCGTATTTGTGGCGAGGCTGATTCGCCTTAGTTATCAAAGGCTCGAGACCGGCAAAAGTAGAATTTTGTGACGTAAGCATCGATCCGCCGGACTCAGTCCGACACAGATCGATTCTTACATCACTCCAGATGTTCCGCACACAAGTGCGGCACATTCTCACTACTTTTGCTAGCTATCAAAAAACTAGCAGGTACGCTCGGCACTTTTACGGCCCAGCGTACCTGGTTTTCAATCCGCCACCCCTGGAGGCGGCGGATCCCATAGGAATCAATGGGAGTCTGACCATAGCGAAAGTACAAGTTCGCTGCTGACAGACATCCCATTGATTTCTATGGGAGCTGTCTACACCTAACACCCTAACATGTACCCCGAGTCTAAACACCACTAATCTGACCCCCCCCTACACCGCCGCAACTAAATAAAGTTATTACCCCCTAAACCGCCGCTCCCGGAGCCCACCGCAAGCTACTCTATACATATTAACCCCTAAACCGCCGCTCCCGGAGCCCACCGCAACTATAATAAATGTATTAACCCCTAAACCGCCGCTCCCTGAACCCGCCGCAACCTATATTAAATGTATTAACCCCTATCCTGCCCCCCACTACGCCGCCGCCACTGTCATAAAATTATTAACCCCTAAACCTAAGTCTAACCCTAACCCTAACGCCCCCCTAACTTAAATATTAATTAAATAAATCTAAATAAATTAACTCTTATTAAGTAAATGAATCCTATTTAAAACTGAATACTTACCTTTAAAATAAACCCTAATATAGCTACAATATAAATAATAATTATATTCTAGCTATCTTAGGATTTATATTTATTTTACAGGTACCTTTCGATTTATTTTAACCATGTACAATAACTATTAAATAGTTATTAACTATTTAATAGCTTACCTAGCCTAAATAAAGAGAAATGTACCTGTGAAATAAATCCTAACCTAAGGCCTAGATTTAGAGTTCGGCGGTAGCCATGAAAACCAGCGTTAGAGGCTCCTAACGCTGGTTTTGGCCGCCCGCTGGTATTTGGAGTCAGTGATTAAAGGGTCTAACGCTCACTTTTCAGCCGCGACTTTTCCATACCGCAGATCCGCTTACGTCAATTGCATATCCTATCTTTTCAATGGGATCTTTCTAACGCTGGTATTTAGAGTCGTTTCTGAAGTGAACGTTAGAGCTCTAACGACAAAACTCCAGCAGCCGGAAAATAGCAGGAGTTAAGAGCTTTCTGGGCTAACGCCGGTTCATAAAGCTCTTAACTACTGTACCCTAAAGTACACTAACACCCATAAACTACCTATGTACCCCTAAACCGAGGTCCCCCCACATCGCCGCCACTCGATTTAAATTTTTTAACCCCTAATCTGCCGACCGCCACCTACGTTATACTTATGTACCCCTAATCTGCTGCCCCTAACCCCGCCGACCCCTGTATTACATTTATTAACCCCTAACCTGCCCCCCACAACGTCGCCGCAGGCTACTTACAATAATTAACCCCTAATCTTCCGACCGCAAAGCGCCGCCACCTACGTTATCCTTATGTACCCCTAATCTGCTGCCCCTAACACCGCCAACCCCTATATTATATTTATTAACCCCTAATCTGCACCCCTCAACGTCGCCGACACCTGCCTACACTTATTAACCCCTAATCTGCCGAGCTGACCTGAGCGCTACTATAATAAAGTTATTAACCCCTAATCCGCCTCACTAACCCTGTAATAAATAGTATTAACCCCTAATCTGCCCTCCCTAACATCGCCGACACCTACCTTCAATTATTAACCCCTAATCTGACGACCGGAGCTCATCGCTACTATAATAAATGGATTAACCCCTAAAGCTAAGTCTAACCCTAACACTAACACCCCCCTAACTTAAATATAATTTACATCTAACGAAATTAATTAACTCTTATTAAATAACTTATTCCTATTTAAAGCTAAATACTTACCTGTAAAATAAATCCTAATATAGCTACAATATAAATTATAATTATATTATAGCTATTTTAGGATTAATATTTATTTTACAGGCAACTTTGTAATTATTTTAACCAGGTACAATAGCTATTAAATAGTTAAGAACTATTTAATAGTTACCTAGTTAAAATAATAACAAATTTACCTGTAAAATAAATCCTAACCTAAGATATAATTAAACCTAACACTACCCTATCAATAAATTAATTAAATAAACTACCTACAATTACCTACAATTAACCTAACACTACACTATCAATAAATTAATTAAACACAATTCCTACAAATAAATACAATTAAATAAACTAGCTAAAGTACAAAAAATAAAAAAGAACTAAGTTACAAAAAATAAAAAAATATTTACAAACATCAGAAAATTATTACAACAATTTTAAACTAATTACACCTACTCTAAGCCCCCTAATAAAATAACAAAGACCCCCAAAATAAAAAATTCCCTACCCTATTCTAAATTAAAAAAGTTAAAAGCTCTTTTACCTTACCAGCCCTGAACAGGGCCCTTTGCGGGGCATGCCCCAAGAATTTCAGCTCTTTTGCCTGTAAAAAAAACACATACAATACCCCCCCCCCAACATTACAACCCACCACCCACATACCCCTAATCTAACCCAAACCCCCCTTAAATAAACCTAACACTAAGCCCCTGAAGATCTTCCTACCTTGTCTTCACCATCCAGGTATCACCGATCCATCCTGGCTCCAACATCTTCATCCAACCCAAGCGGGGGTTGGCGATCCATCATCCGGTGGCTGAAGAGGTCCAGAAGAGGCTCCAAAGTCTTCCTCCTCTCCGGCAAGAAGAGCACATCCGGACCGGCAAACATCTTCTCCAAGCGGCATCTTCGATCTTCTTGCATCCGGTGCGGAGCGGGTCCATCTTGAAGCAGGCGACGCGGATCCATCCTCTTCTTCCGTTGTCTCCCGACGAATGACGGTTCCTTTAAGGGACGTCATCCAAGATGGCGTCCCTTGAATTCCGATTGGCTGATAGGATTCTATCAGCCAATCGGAATTAAGGTAGGAATATTCTGATTGGCTGATGGAATCAGCCAATCAGAATCAAGTTCAATCCTATTGGCTGATCCAATCAGCCAATCAGATTGAGCTCGCATTCTATTGGCTGATCGGAACAGCCAATAGAATGCGAGCTCAATCTGATTGGCTGATTGGATCAGCCAATCGGATTGAACTTGATTCTGATTGGCTGATTCCATCAGCCAATCAGAATATTCCTACCTTAATTCCGATTGGCTGATGGAATCCTATCAGCCAATCGGAATTCAAGGGACACCATCTTGGATGACGTCCCTTAAAGGAACCGTCATTCGTCGGGAGACAACGGAAGAAGAGGATGGATCCGCGTCGCCTGCTTCAAGATGGACCCGCTCCGCACCGGATGCAAGAAGATCGAAGATGCCGCTTGGAGAAGATGTTTGCCGGTCCGGATGTCCTCTTCTTGCCGGATAGGAGGAAGACTTTGGAGCCTCTTCTGGACCTCTTCAGCCACCGGATGATGGATCGCCAACCCCCGCTTGGGTTGGATGAAGATGTTGGAGCCAGGACGGATCGGTGATACCTGGATGGTGAAGACAAGGTAGGAAGATCTTCAGGGGCTTAGTGTTAGGTTTATTTAAGGGGGGTTTGGGTTAGATTAGGGGTATGTGGGTGGTGGGTTGTAATGTTGGGGGGGGGTATTGTATGTGTTTTTTTTACAGGCAAAAGAGCTGAAATTCTTGGGGCATGCCCCGCAAAGGGCCCTGTTCAGGGCAGGTAAGGTAAAAGAGTTTTAAACTTTTTTAATTTAGAATAGGGTAGGGAATTTTTTATTTTGGGGGTCTTTGTTATTTTATTAGGTGTAATTAGTAGGTGTAATTAGTTTAAAATTGTTGTAATAATTTTCTGATGTTTGTAAATATTTTTTTATTTTTTGTAACTTAGTTCTTTTTTATTTTTTGTACTTTAGCTAGTTTATTTAATTGTATTTATTTGTAGGAATTGTGTTTAATTAATTTATTGATAGTGTAGTGTTAGGTTAATTGTAGGTAATTGTAGGTAGTTTATTTAATTAATTTATTGATAGGGTAGTGTTAGGTTTAATTATATCTTAGGTTAGGATTTATTTTACAGGTAAATTTGTTATTATTTTAACTAGGTAACTATTAAATAGTTCTTAACTATTTAATAGCTATTGTACCTGGTTAAAATAATTACAAAGTTGCCTGTAAAATAAATATTAATCCTAAAATAGCTATAATATAATTATAATTTATATTGTAGCTATATTAGGATTTATTTTACAGGTAAGTATTTCGCTTTAAATAGGAATAAGTTATTTAATAAGAGTTAATTAATTTCGTTAGATGTAAATTATATTTAAGTTAGGGGGGTGTTAGTGTTAGGGTTAGACTTAGCTTTAGGGGTTAATCCATTTATTATAGTAGCGATGAGCTCCGGTCGTCAGATTAGGGGTTAATAATTGAAGTTAGGTGTCGGCGATGTTAGGGAGGGCAGATTAGGGGTTAATACTATTTATGATAGGGTTAGTGAGGCGGGTTAGGGGTTAATAACTTTATTATAGTAGCGGTGCGGTCCGCTCGGCAGATTAGGGGTTAATAAGTGTAGGCAGGTGTCGGCGACGTTGTGGGGGGCAGATTAGGGGTTAATAAATATAATATAGGGGTCGGCGATGTTAGGGCAGCAGATTAGGGGTACATAGGGATAACGTAGGTTGCGGCGGTTTACGGAGCGGCAGATTAGGGGTTAAAAAAAATATGCAGGGGTTAGCGATAGCGGGAGCGGCAGATTAGGGGTTAATAAGTGTAAGGTTAGGGGTGTTTAGACTCGGGGTACATGTTAGAGTGTTAGGTGCAGACGTAGGAAGTGTTTCCCCATAGGAAACAATGGGGCTGCGTTAGGAGCTGAACGCTGCTTTTTTGCAGGTGTTAGGTTTTTTTTCAGCTCAAACAGCCCCATTGTTTCCTATGGGGATATCGTGCACGAGCACATTTTTGAGGCTGGCCGCGTCCGTAAGCAACTCTGGTATCGAGAGTTGCATTTGCGGTAAAAATGCTCTACGCTCCTTTTTTGGAGCCTAACGCAGCATTTGTTTGAACTCTCGATACCAGAGTTAAATTTATGGTGCGGCCAGAAAAAAGCCCGCGGAGCGTTAACAGCCCTTCTACCGCCAAACTCCAAATCTAGGCCTAAATTACAATTACACCTAACACTACACTATACTTTAATAAATTATTCCTATTTAAAAATAAATACCTACCTGTAAAATAAACCCTAAGATAGCTACAATATAATTAATAATTATATTATAGCTATCTTAGGATTTATATTTATTTTACAGGTAACTTTGTATTTATTTTAGCTAGTTAGAATAGTTATTAAATAGTTATTAACTATTTAATAACTACATAGCTAAAAGAAATACAAAATTACCTGTAAAATAAATCCTAACTTAAGTTACAATTAAACCTAATACTACACTATCATTAAATTAATTAAATAAACTACCTACAAATAACTACAATTAAATACAATTACATAAACTAACTAAAGTACAAAAAATAAAAAAAGCTAAGTTACAAAAAATAAAAAAAATAAGTTACAAACATGTTACAAATATTACAACAATTTTAAGCTACTTACACCTAATCTAAGCCCCCTAATAAAATAACAAACCCCCCCAAAATAAAAAAATGCCCTACCCTATTCTAAATTAAATAAATTTCAAAGCTCTTTTACCTTACCAGCCCTTAAAAGGGCCATTTGTGGGGGCATGCCCCAAAGAAAACAGCTCTTTTGCCTGTAAAAGAAAAATACAACCCCCCCCCCAACATTAAAACCCACCACCCACATACCCCTAATCTAACCCAAACCCCCCTTACAAAAACCTAACACTAATCCCCTGAAGATCATCCTACCTTGAGTCGTCTTCACTCAGCCGAGCCACCGATGGAACTGAAGAGGACATCCGGAGCGGAAGAAGTTAATCCTCCAAGCGGCGCTGAAGAAATCTTCCATCCGATGAAGTCATCTTCCAAGCCGGGTCTTGAATCTTCCTTCCGCCGACGCGGAACCACCTTCTTCACCGACGGACTACGACGAATGACGGCTCCTTTAAGGGACGTCATCCAAGATGGCGTCCCCTCAATTCCGATTGGCTGATAGGATTCTATCAGCCAATCGGAATTAAGGTAGGATAAATCTGATTGGCTGATGGAATCAGCCAATCAGATTGAGCTCGCATTCTATTGGCTGTTCCGATCAGCCAATAGAATGCGAGCTCAATCTGATTGGCTGATTGGATCAGCCAATCGGATTGAACTTGAATCTGATTGGCTGATTCCATCAGCCAATCAGATTTTCCTACCTTAATTCCGATTGGCTGATAGAATCCTATCAGCCAATCGGAATTGAGGGGACGCCATCTTGGATGACGTCCCTTAAAGGAGCCGTCATTCGTCGTAGTCCGTCGGTGAAGAAGGTGGTTCCGCGTCGGCGGAAGGAAGATTCAAGACCCGGCTTGGAAGATGACTTCGCCCGATTAGAAGACCTCTTCAGCGCCTCTTTGAAGATGACATCGGCCGGATCGAAGACTTTTCTTCAGCGCCGCCTGGATGATGACTTCATCGGATGGAAGATTTCTTCAGCGCCGCTTGGAGGATTAACTTCTTCCGCTCCGGATGTCCTCTTCAGTTCCATCGGTTGCTCGGCTGAGTGAAGACGACTCAAGGTAGGATGATCTTCAGGGGATTAGTGTTAGGTTTTTGTAAGGGGGGTTTGGGTTAGATTAGGGGTATGTGGGTGGTGGGTTTTAATGTTGGGGGGGGGGTTGTATTTTTCTTTTACAGGCAAAAGAGCTGTTTTCTTTGGGGCATGCCCCCACAAATGGCCCTTTTAAGGGCTGGTAAGGTAAAAGAGCTTTGAAATTTATTTAATTTAGAATAGGGTAGGGCATTTTTTTATTTTGGGGGGTTTGTTATTTTATTAGGGGGCTTAGATTAGGTGTAAGTAGCTTAAAATTGTTGTAATATTTGTAACATGTTTGTAACTTATTTTTTTATTTTTTGTAACTTAGCTTTTTTTATTTTTTGTACTTTAGTTAGTTTATGTAATTGTATTTAATTGTAGTTATTTGTAGTTAATTTATTTAATTAATTTAATGATAGTGTAGTATTAGGTTTAATTGTAACTTAAGTTAGGATTTATTTTACAGGTAATTTTGTATTTCTTTTAGCTATGTAGTTATTAAATAGTTAATAACTATTTAATAACTATTCTAACTAGCTAAAATAAATACAAAGTTACCTGTAAAATAAATATAAATCCTAAGATAGCTATAATATAATTATTAATTATATTGTAGCTATCTTAGGGTTTATTTTACAGGTAGGTATTTATTTTTAAATAGGAATAATTTATTAAAGTATAGTGTAGTGTTAGGTGTAATTGTAACTTAGGTTAGTTTTTAGTTTACAGGTACATTTCTCTTTATTTTAGCTAGGTAAGCTATTAAATAGTTAATAACTATTTAATAGCTATTGTACCTAGTTAAAATAAATTGAAATTAAAAAAAATCCTAAAATAGCTAGAATATAATTATTATTTATATTGTAGCTATATTAGGGTTTATTTTAAAGGTAAGTATTTAGTTTTAAATAGGATTCATTTACTTAATAAGAGTTAATTTATTTAGATTTATTTAATTAATATTTAAGTTAGGGGGCGTTAGGGTTAGGGTTAGACTTAGGTTTAGGGGTTAATCATTTTATTACAGTGGCGGCGGCATAGTGGGGGGCAGGATAGGGGTTAATAAATTTATTATAGGTGGCGACGGTGTAGGGGGGGCAGATTAGGGGTTAATAAATTTATTATAGGTGGCGACGGTGTAGGGGGGGCAGGATAGGGGTTAATAGGTTTAATATAGGTTGCGGCGGGTTCATGGAGCAGCGGTTTAGGGGTTAAACTATTTATTTAGTTGCGGAGAGGTGCGGGATCAGCAGGATAGGGGTTAATAATTTTATTATAGAGGGCGACGGTATAGGGGGGGCAGGATAGGGGTTACTAGGTATACTGTAGGTGGCAGCGGTGTCCGGGAGCGGCGGTTTAGGGGTTAATACCTTTATAAGAGTTGCGGCAGGGTCTAGGAGCGGCGGTTTAGGGGTTAATACATTTATAAGAGTTGCGGGAGGCTCCGGGGGCGCCGGTATAGGGGGTAGAACAGTGTAGTTTAGTGTGAGTGCTTAGTGACAGGCTAGCAATAAAGCTGGGAAAAAGCCGAAGGGCAGCGAGATCGGATGAGTGATAACTGTCACAGTCCGCTGCTCATCGCCCCGCGGCTTTTTGACAGCTTTATTTGATAACTTAGGCGTATTTTTTCAGGTCCGCGGCGGCGAAGGTAGGTGAGCTTAGGCGGGCGTATTGGGCCGGCGAAGCCAGAAAAGTAGACGGCTTGATAACTACCCCCCCTAGTCTGCAGTTAGCATTCTCCACCGAACATAGTGGAATTTTG
>NC_069509.1:106512105-106584605 GCF_027579735.1 Bombina bombina | reverse complement strand
GTAGGAGAGAGAGAGAGAGAGAGAGAGAGAGAGAAAGAGAGGGGGGGGCGGAAGAGAGAGAGAGAGGGGAGAGGAGGGGGGAGAGAGAGAGGAGAGGAGGGGGGAGAGAGAGGAGAGAGGGGGGGAGAGAGAGGAGAGAGGGGGGAGAGAGAGGAGAGAGGGGGGGAGAGAGGAGGGGGGGAGAGAGGAGAGGGGGGGAGAGAGGGGGAGAGAGAGAGGAGAGGGGGTGAGAGAGGAAAGAGGGGGAGAGAGAGGAAAGAGGGGGAGAGAGAGGAAAGAGGGGGAGAGAGAGGAAAGAGGGGGAGAGAGAGGAAAGAGGGGGGAAGAGAGAGGAGAGGGGGGGAGAGAGAGAGGATGGGGGGGAGATAGAGAGAGAGAGAGAGAGAGAGAGAGAGGAGAGGGGGGGAGAGAGAGGAGGGGGGAGAGAGGAGAGGGGGGAGAGAGAGGAGGGGGGAGAGAGGAGAGGGGGGGAGAGAGGGGGGGAAGAGAGGGGGGAGAGAGGAGAGAGGAGAGGGGGGAGAGGAGGGGGGGAGAGAGAGAGGAGAGGGGGGGAGAGAGAGAGAGAGGGGGGGGGGGGAGAGAGAGAGAGAGAGAGAGAGAGAGGAGGGGGGGAGAGGAGAGAGGGGGAGAGAGAGGAGAGGGGGGGAGAGAGAGGAGAGGGGGGGAGAGAGAGGAGAGGGGGGATAGAGAGAGGAGAGGGGGGGAGAGAGAGGAGAGGGGGGATAGAGAGAGGAGAGGGGGGAGAGAGAGGAGGGGGGGAGAGAGAGGAAAGGGGGGAGAGAGAGGAAAGGGGGGAGAGAGAGGAAAGGGGGGAGAGAGAGGAAAGGGGGGAGAGAGAGGAAAGGGGGGAGAGAGAGGAGAGGGGGGGAGAGAGAGAGGAGAGGGGGGAAGAAAGAGAGGAGAGGGGGGAAGAAAGAGAGGATGGGGAGGGAGAGAGAGGGGAGAGGGGGGGAGAGAGAGGAGAGGGGGAGAGAGAGAGAGCGTAAAAGATGGGGGAGAGAGAGAGCGCAAACGTAAGGGGGGAGAGAGAGAGCGCAAAAGTGAGGGGGGGAGAGAGAGCGCAAAAGTGAGGGGGGAGAGAGAGAGCTCAAAAGAGAGGGGGAGAGAGAGAGCAAAAGAGAGAGGGGAGAGAGAGAGCAAAAGAGAGAGGGGGAGAGAGAGAGCAAAAGAGAGGGGGAGGGAGAGCGCAAGGGGTGGGACCGCTGTACTGCAAAAAACGGCCCGTGTGAACGGGCTTTAGGACTAATATATATATATATATATATATATATATATATATATATATATATAGTTACGGTACCAACAGGATACCAAGGGTTAATACCAGATGGAAGATGCCCTGAATGTGAGATCAACAACTCAAAACCCAGCTAATTCCCCCCCTCAAACATGAGACCAGGCTCCACATTGAAGGTTAAAACAGAATGCCATTTATTAAAGGCTATATGCCTAGTATTTATGCAGGTCTGACCTCAGCTGGGGGGTTGAAAAGAATATTGTACATTTAGATAGAGGGAAAACGCCCTTTGACATGCCACAATAGAATTACATTACTTAAGCAGATAACAATTTAGACACAAGAAAACAATCCTTATCACCAACAGTCTGACTCTGGAGGTGATTAAACAATGGGAATGTTTATCACTAAACTTAATCACAGTACACAATAGCTGATGCCAGCAACCTTGTATTTAGAAAATAGCTTCTTAAAGCTGAACAAAGTTCTGTCACATAGCTCCCCCCTTGTGGAACACTCCGGCAGACCCGGCTTGACCCTTTGGCGGGTCAACCTGGGGATGACCGGACTAGGGTGGTAGGCATGTCAGTTTGCCGGGACAATCCATCTGTATTCCCGTTATGAGAGAGAATCCCTGTCCGTATAAATAAGGGTTCAACTTCTTCAGTGCCCAGACTAGGGCTAAACAGTCCTTCAAAATATCATCGGCTTCTTTACGTGGTTTTTGTACCTGCTCTTTATAGGTATCCACAATCCCTTAATACTGACATAGGGTGCCCTTGAGTTGCTGCACCTCACTATGAGCCAGCGTCAGCTTCTCCTCCAGTGTCGCTAAGTTTGTCTTTAATGTTTCATGTTCCACTCTCATGCTGGTGTTTTCTGCAGTCTGTCGGTGCAGCTTGTCTAGCAGAGATTCACGTTCTAAACGCGCTTTTTCCTCTGCGCTCCTCTTCTCCTTCATCAGCGTGTTGTAACGAGACTTCCACGTATCAATAGCGGATAGAGATTTACTGAGCCAAGCGTCCTGGGGCTTAGCAGCAGGTGGGTCAGTCTCTGCGGCATGGATCTGGGCACGGGTAGTCACAGGGTTAACATCAGCGGGACCCATAGGAGCGTAGGCAGAAAAAAGGGGGGCCAAGTTATTTCCAAGGAGAACATCAGCTGGTAAATCCTTCATGACCCCCACATTCACAGGTCTAGCGCCCACTCCCCAATCCAAATGTACCCTGGCAACAGGTAGGCGGAACACAGCGCCTCCTGCTACCCTCATAGCCACGGTGTCCCCAGTGTGCTGTTTCTCAGACACCAAGTTCTTTTGAAGCAAGGTCGTGGTAGCACCAGTATCCCGTAGACCACTGACCTCCTTCCCATTCACTTTAACTAGTTGCCGGTTATTCCGGCGGGCAGCTTGCACAAGGTCTGCTTCATGTAGGATGCCCCAGCATTCTTCCACCTCTACGCAGTGGGCCGCAGGCTGAGGGTTACGTGTGATTCCGCCGGCAGGTCTTCTCCAGGACTGTGCTTGGTTCGCTGCATTTAGGGGACACTCTGGTCTTTTGTGCCCTAGTTGCTTACATCCAAAGCACCGAATAGGTTGTGAGTAGCCCCGCGAATTGAACCAGGCTCTCTGAGGGTAGTTCGTGGCCAGAGGCCGTGTGGTATAGCGGTGCGCCGGGGGTTGGTAACTGGCAGCTGCTGGGGTGACTGGGGGTCTGTACTCCACTCTGGCAGGGGGTTTAGTGGTAGCAGTGTCCACTTTGCGGGCATCCGTATACTCATCTGCCAAGCGAGCAGCTTCATGCAGGGTGGAGGGTTTACGGTCCCGAACCCACTCTCTAACTCCTGCTGATAACTTGTCAAAGCAATGTTCCAACAGGAATAGCTGCAGCACCTCTTCCCCAGATACGGCTTGGCACCCCGCCATCCAGTAAGATGCTGTGCGGTGCACCTTATATGCCCACTCAACGTAGGAATCACCAGCTAATTTAACAGTGTCTCTGAACCGCCTCCGGTATGCCTCTGGTGTAACCGCATACCTGGAGAGCAGAGCCTCTTTTACAGTATTATAATCCCCGACTTCCTTATCTGGAATGGCCCGAAAAGCCTCACTGGCCCGGCCGGATAATTTTCCGGATAATATCGTGACCCAGTCCTCTGCGGGTACCTTGTGTAGTGCACATTGCCTCTCAAAATCCGCAAGGTACCCATCAATCTCTCCTTCTGTTTCCAGGAAGTTTTTAAAAGCTGCAAAATGTACTTTTCCCTTTTCCACTGGGGTTGCTGTGACTTGGGCTGCTGCAGCGCCGCTTTGGCGAAGTAGGTTGGCCTCCACAGCTGCTATGACCTGGTCGATAATTTCGGCAGATGGGTTGGGGCCATAATATGCCAGTCTTATTTTAACCGCCCAATCAAAGCTTGCTTCTTCAGGGGTTCTGTCTGATATGCTGGGCCCATTGGTTCCTTCTGTCCCTGGTACTCTTTCCATCTTAGTCAGTATTGTAATAATCCCCCTCTTCCTGAGGTTACTGGCTTGTGTAGTTGCTCTTCTGAGCGATAAGGATCTTCCCGTCGCTTGCCACCAATTGTTACGGTACCAACAGGATACCAAGGGTTAATACCAGATGGAAGATGCCCTGAATGTGAGATCAACAACTCACAACCCAGCTAATTCCCCCCCTCAAACATGAGACCAGGCTCCACATTGAAGGTTAAAACAGAATGCCATTTATTAAAGGCTATATGCCTAGTATTTATGCAGGTCTGACCCCAGCTGGGGGGTTGAAAAGAATATTGTACATTTAGATAGAGGGAAAACGCCCTTTGACATGCCACAATAGAATTACATTACTTAAGCAGATAACAATTTAGACACAAGAAAACAATCCTTATCACCAACAGTCTGACTCTTGAGGTGATTAAACAATGGGAATGTTTATCACTAAACTTAATCACAGTACACAATAGCTGATGCCAGCAACCTTGTATTTAGAAAATAGCTTCTTAAAGCTGAACAAAGTTAACTCTTTCAGTTCTGACCGAAGGGTCTGTCACATATATATATATATATATACATATCCTATATGTAAAAGACTGTAAGCATATCTTTAAAGTCTATAATGTGTTTAACGTTTAGAATATGTACTTTAGGATCAACAAAAGTGGGCTCAATCTGTGTAGTTCTAATTTTTATCATTCCTATCTTAAGTTTTTATTCTGTGAGAGATCTGCTTAAGAGGGTATTCTAAATCCAACTGACCTATATCTAATATGTATATATAATTATTAGGGAACGTATACTCCTATATACAAACCCCATAAATTAACCAATTGTGCTTAAGTGCATCTCTATATCTATACTCATCTCTCCCTTTGCACTTTTTCCTTATGGGCTTCTATGCCATCTTGCATTTTTCTCTATCCACACATGCAGGTGCAACATATCCTTCTAGTACTTGCATGTGTAATTCCTATGTTAACATTTATTCCGTTTACTAGAATGTCTCATAAGCCAAACAATGGCCTTAAGTAGAAAAAGAAGTAGAACAAAAGGGAAGGAGGGCCAACAAAGAGGAAGGAGAAGGAGGTAGAGAGATAAGAGTAAAGGAGAAAAGTTTCCATGGCTACAGGTCATAATACTTGACATCGAAGAACAAACTATTGATTTTTATTTTTATTTATTTAAATAAATGCTGCCAAATCCATCTCTTCATTTAGGCCCATTGGATTAATGGTTCTTAAAATGATGGATCCAATACGTTTCTCTCTGTCTTAATTTAAGGAAACGATCTCCACCTCAAGAGGGCTCCTGTACATGTTCTAGAATTGTGCCTCTCAACCCTCTAGGGTCCTTATTATGTTTCTTTTTGAAATGTTTAGATAAACTATGTCCCTTGAAACCCAATTCAATGTTCTTAATATGTTCCAAGAGGCATTTTTTGTAGGGGCGTTTACTAAACTCAAGTTTTGATGTCAAAGGCATTGAATTTTTTTTTTTAATTTTTTTTTTGGGGGGGGGTTTGGATCATATGAATGTTCACAACCTTTACAGTTCAATAAATTCATAGAATTTATTAATAACAATAATATGAATTTGAAATTCACTCACAAGATTTCTGACTATGAAACTGAATTTTTAGATCTAGTACTATGAAAATACAACATTTTTTAACAAAATTGTATTGAAAGGACTGTAATGGTTATCTAAGAGCAGATAGCGGCCATTAGCAACACTGGATTAAAAATTTAACCTACGTCCAGTTCCAGAGGTTGAGACGGAACTGTGCTAAGATAGAGGATTTTGATAGAGAAGCAAGTGTACTGAAAAATAAAATAATTCAAAAGTAATTTCCAGAAAAACTAGTAAATCTCTCCATAAAAAGAGCAAGAAATTTGGAAGGGGAGATATTGCTAAACAGGTATAATGGAAATGAAAAAGATAAAGGAAACAATACAATTTCAAATAAGTAATAGCAATAGATCATCCGAACAGATAAATGGAAATAAACATAATAAAACCACTAAAAGTAAAAATAAAAACAAACTGGGAATGATTACCACATTCAATGAGGCAGCACCTGAAATAAAAAAAATTCGGAGAAAATATTGGCCGATTTTAAAACAAGATAAATATCTAAACAACAGTATTGGAAAAGCCTCACAAGTTATTTTCAGGAAAAACACTAATTTAAAACAAATCCTTGCAATTAGTAAGTAAAAGCAATCAAAAAGTAATAATAACCGGCTAACAAATAAGAGTAAAGGATTTTTATAAATGTAATAGGAAGAGCTGTAAAGGTTGTGAACATTCATATGACCCAAAAAAAACAAATTTATGCTTACCAGATAAATTCCTTTCCTTCCAGATAGGGAGAGTCCACGGCTTCATTCCTTACTGTTGGGAAATACAACACCTGGCCACCAGGAGGAGGCAAAGACAGCCCAGCCAAAGGCTTAAATATCCCTCCCACTTCCTCATTACCCAAGTCATTCTGCTGAGGGAACAAGGAAAAGTAGGAGAAACATTAGGGTATAAATGGAGCCAGAAGAATAAAAAACATAGGGGATCACCCAAAGACAAAAAAAAAAAACGTGCGGGGGCCGTGGACTCTCCCTATCCTACAAGAATTTATCTGGTAAGAATAAATTATGTTTTCCTTCCTAAGATAGGGAGAGTCCACAGCTTCATTCCTTACTGTTAAGAAAACTATACCGAAGCTCCAGAGGACACAAAGAATAACATGAGGGAACAAAAAAAAAAAAAAAAAAAAAAAGAGGCGGACCCTATTTTGAGGGCACCACAGCCTGCAAAACTTTTCTCCTGAAAGCTGCTTCAGCTGAAGCAAAAACATCAAACTTGTAAAATTTTGAAAAAGTATGTAAGCAGTACCAGGTAGCCGCCTTACAAATCTGATCCATAGAGACCTCGTTCTTAAAGGCCCAAGAGGAAGCCACTGCTCTAGTGGAATGAGCCGTTATCTTCTCAGGAGGACGATGTCCCGCTGTCTCTTAAGCTAAGTGGATGACACTCCTTAACCAAAAAGATAGGAAAGTCGAAGTAGTCTTCTGCCCCTTACACTTCCCCGAATAGACATCAAACAAAGAGGAAGATTGTCTAAACTCCTTAGTAGCCTGAAGATAGAACTTCAAGGCAAAAACCACATCCAAATTGTGAAGTAAGCGTTCCTTCGACGAAGAAGGATTAGGACACAAGAAAGGAACTACAATCTATAGATTGATATTGTGATCCGACACAACCTTAGGAAGAAACCCTAATTTAGTATGTAAAACTGCCTTATCTGCATGAAAAATCAAGTAAGAGGGCTCACCTTGCAAAGCAGAGATCTCAGAAAGGCAATAGCTAAAAAAAAAAAGAACCTTCCAAGATGACAATTTAATGTCAACGGAATGCAGAGGCTCAAACGGAACCTGTTGCAAAACCTGAAGAACAAGATTTAGGCTCCAAAGAGGAGCCCCAGATCTAAACACAGGTCTGATCCTAATCAGAGCCTTAAAGGACTGCACGTCTGGAAGCTCAGCCAGTCTCTTGTGCAATAAAACTGACAGGGCCGAAATCTGTCCCCTTAGGGAACTAGCAGAAAGTCCCTTCTCCAGCCCATCTGTGACAGGAAAAAACCACACTCTTCACACCAGAATAAATAGGTTCTCCACACCTTGTGGTAGATACGCTGAGTAACTGGTTTACGAGCTTCAATAAGAGTATCAATGACACTCACAGTACACCTCTCTTGGCTAAGACTAAGCGTTCAATCTCCACGCAGTCAGCCTCAGAGAATCTAGATTTTGATGAACAAATGGACCTTGTATGAGCAGGGCTCTGCCACAAGGTAACTTCCACGGAGGAGATGAGGACATCCCCACTAGATCCGCGAACCACGTCCTTCGCGGCCACGATGGAGCAATCAGGATTATTGATACCCGTTCCTGCTTGATGCTGGCCACCACTCGAGGAAGAAGCGATAATGGAGGAAAAAAAAAAGATATAGGAGTTTGAACCTACAGGGCACTGCTAGTGAATCTATTAGATCTGCTTGGGGATCCCTCGACCTCGACCCGTACCTGGGTAGCTTAGTATTGAGACAGGACGCCATGAGATCTATCTCCGGCGTCCCCCACTTGCTGCATATCTCTGCGAACACCTCGTGATGGAGAGACCATTCCCCTGGATGGAAGGATTGCCTGCTGAGAAAATCCGCCTTCCAGTTGTCCACACACAGAATGTGTATCGCTGACAGCGAACAGCTGTGGCCCTCTGCCCACTCCAGAATCTGAGATATTTCCTTTAATCGCCAAGGAACTTCCTGTTCCCCCTGATGGTTGATGTAAACCACCAAGGTTATATTGTCTGATTGGAATCTGCTAAACTGGGACGAACCCAGAAGTGGCCAAGCCTTCAAGGCCTTGAAGATTGCCCGTAGTTCCAAAATATTGATCGGAAGGGAGGACTCCTCCTGAGTCCACAACCCCTGTGCCTTCCTAGCATCCCAAACAGCTCACCATCTGGATAGGCTTGCGTCCGTAGTCACAATCTCCCAGGATGGTCTTAAGAAGCTTGTCCCTCTTTTCCAAGTTTATCTTCCATCCATGTGATCGAAAAAGACTGAGAAGGGACTTCGAGAATTCTTCTGCCAGACAAAAGGATGGTGCTTGCACCAGAATATCGTCCATGTATGGGGCTACTGCAATACCCTAAATTCTGGCAAAGACTAGAAGAGCCCCCAGAACCATTGTAAAGATTCTTGGAGTAGTAGCTAGGCCAAATGGAAGGGCAATGAACTGGAAGTGCTGGTCCAGGAATGCAAACCTCAGGAACTGAAAGTGTTTCCTGTGGATTGGAACATGACAGTAAGTGTCCTTCAGATCTATAGTGGTCATAAACTGACCTTCCTGAATTAAAGGAAAGATGGACCTTATCGTCTCCATATTAAAGGAAGGGACACTGAGAAATTTGTTTAAGCACTTTAGGTCCAGAATTGGGCGGTAAGTTCCCTCCTTCTTTAGGACCACAAAAAGGTTTGAATAATTCCCCAAACCTTTTTCTTCGATAGGCACCGGGACAACAACTCCTGAGGATGATAGATCCCGAAAGCACCCTAGAAAGGCATCCCTCTTTTCTGGTCTGGTAAACAGATTCGAGAGAAGGAATCTGCCCCTTGGCGGATGAGATTTGAAGCCTATCTTGTATCCTTGAGATACCACCTCCAGGAGCCACAGATCCTGTACGTCCTTGAACCAGGCATCTGAAAAAAAGAGACACAGTCTGGCCCCTAAACAATCCGATCCCGGATCAGGGGCTGCCCCTTCATGACGATTTGTTTTCGGTGGGCTTCTTATTCTGATTGGATTTATTCCAGGACTGAGCCAGCTTCCAAGTACTCTTGGGTTGCTTGGGTTTGGAGGAGGATTGTTGTCATTGGGATTTGTCAGAACGAAAGGAACGAAAATTAGAAGATTGTTGTCCCTTAGACTCGTTCTTCTTATCTATATCTTTTGCAGTAGGAAGACACCCTTGCCCCTGGTAACTGTGGAAATAATGGAGTTCAAGCATGCACCAAATAAAATCTTTCCCTTGAAGGGAAGAGAAACAAGTCATATCCGCAGACCAAGACTTCAACCAGAGCGCCCGGTAGGCTAAGACCACAAAGCCAGAGGTCTTTGCATTTAGGCGAATAATTTGCATGTTTGCATCACAGATAAACTAATTAGCAATTCTCAGAGCTTTAATTCTGTCTTGAATATCCTCGAGGGGAGACTCCACCTTAATGAGTTCTAACAAAGAGTCGCACCAGTAGGTAGCCACTCCAGCAACCGTGGCAACTGCAGCCGCCGGTTGAAACAAAAATCCGTATGTTGAAACATCTTTCTCAGAAAGGTTTCTATTTTCTTATCCATCAGCTCTCTGAATGAATAACTATCCTCAAGAGGTATAGTAGTATGTTTAGCAAGCGAAGAGATAACACCATCCACCTTAGGAATGGAGCCCCACAAACCCAGTTGAGAGTCCGGGACTGGGACCAACTTTTCAAAAGTAGACGAGGGGGAAAAGGAAGAACCATTTCTTTCCCATTCATTCTTAATAATGTTCGCCATCTTAACCGACACAGTAAAAGTCAAAGGAACTTTCCTATCTTCGTAAACTCTGTCTAACTTAGGTATCATAGGTTCTTCAGGTAGCGCAACCTCTGGAACCTCTAACGTAGACAAAACCTCCTTTAATAAAAAACGCAAGTGCTCAATTTTAAATCTAAAGGATGGTTCCTCCGCTAGCAGGAGGCTTAGACGCTATGGACTTCGACCCAGAAAGTTCTCCCGCTGAAGTTACAGAGGTTAACTCATCATCGGATAACTGGGACATAACGGCTAAATCCGATAAATATTTAGATGACTCCGGGTCAGGAGTTAACCTTTCTCTTGCGTTTGTTAGAGCGAGGTAATGCACTGAGGGCCGCAGATACTGCCATTTGAAACTGCACGGCAAAGTCCACAGGAAGAAGGCCCCCTCCGTATGGAGGATTAGATGTGCTACGGGGAACTGCATGTTGAGTGGATAATGTAGCAAGGGTAGTAATCTCAAAGGACGCAGAGTCCTGAGAGGTAGACGACTCAGAGGGACAAAGAACCTTAGCAGGCTTGTCTCCCTTCTTAGACTTTATAACTGTGTTAAGTCATGTGGAACATAATTGAGAGGGCAGGAAAACCACGGCCTCCTCACAATATAAACAGGTATGATTTAGTACAGAATGAGTACCTTCTAACATGTCCGAGTCCCCCATAGCTCAGGTTATGCCCACAGAAAGACACAAATAAAAACATTTTTTTTTTTTTTTTTAAAAGAAAACTGCACCTTTATACTCCAAATGGCTGGGGCACTCACACCTCCTAGACCCAGACAGTTAACAGAGGAAATGCTCTCCTCAGGTTCAAGTCTCAGCCGGAATGGAGGAAATGAACACAGACCACACCCGGTCACATGGAGTGCAAGACAGTTGTTATTACAAGTACAGCTAGTAATAGGAGCTGTGCAACACTTTCAGAAACGAAAGTGAAACTTAAAAGTGAAACCTGTTTGTTCCAGCCAAAAACACAGAGTCTATCAGCCCAAGAAAAAAATTACACAAAGCAGCATGTAAATAATTAATACACTGATTCAAATAAACCCTCTTCAGATAATATTAACCCTGGATCCTATCAAGGTATAAAGGAGCCACACTGTGACCCTGTTATAGCGTTTTATGTGTAAAAATTGAAACTATCTTACCCTCCAGTATCCATGCTGTGGAACAGAATAGTCTCTCAAGTGTGACAGTCTTATAGCAGTGCTCCTAACATGGACTTGAGTGAAAGAAAGCAGGCATTGAAACTCGTCAACACTGATTGCTTAGGAGCTGTTAGCAGTAGTCTGGATAGTATCACAGAAAAACTTTCCCTGCATCTCCAGATCTTTCATAAATACTCTCACTGAGAGGTTGACATGACTACTTAAAACTCCAGTCCTATCTCGAAGGGCAGATACCCTTTTTCAGGACGAATCTTCTGACACTTCTCTGCCACCTCTTAATGTGACGAAAGGTAAAGAATGACTGGGGTAATGAGGAAGTGGGAGGGATATTTAAGACTTTGGCTGGGGTGTCTTTGCCTCCTCCTGGTGGCCAGTTGTTCATTAAGCTGTGGACTCTCCCTATCTTAGGAAGGAAAAAACACAAAAATAGTAAAATCCAATACTGTTGACAGCACAACTTGTACGATCAATAGATTAACAAATTGCAGGACCACATATGTAGAGTACCTACTTGAAGGTGAATGCAAACTTCAATACATTGGGCGTACTAAACGCCCCAACAAAAAACACCTCTTGGAACATATTAAGAACATTGAATTGGGTTTCGAGGGACAAAGTTTCTCGAAACATTTAAAAAAGAAACATAATAAGGACCCTAGAGGGTTGAGAGGCACAATTCTAGAACATGTGCAGGAGCAATCTCGAGGTGGAGATCGTTTCCTTAAATTAAGGCAGAGAAAAACGTTAATTGGATCCATCATTTAAGAATCATGAATCCAACGGGCCTAAATGAAGAGATGAACTTGGCAGCATTTATTTAAATAAATAAAAATCATTAGTTTGTCACAAGTATAATGACTTGTAGCCATGGAAACGCTTCTCCTTTACCCTTATCTCTCTACCTCTTTCTCCTTCCTTTTTGTTGGCCCTCCTTCCCTCTCCTCTACTTATTGTTCTACTTAAGGCCATCGTTTGGCTTATGAGACATTTTATTAAATAGAATAAATGTTAACATAGGAATACACATGCAGGTACAAGAAGGATATGTTGCACCTGCATGTGTGGATAGAGAAAAATGCAAGATGGCATGGTAGCCTAACGTGATGAGTATAGAAACATATAGATATAGCGATGCACTTAAGCACAATTGGTTAACTTATGGGGTTTGTATATAGGAGTATACGTTCCCTAATATATAACATATACTATATATACATATTAGATATAGGTCAGTTGGATTTAGAATACCCTCTTAGGCAGATCCCTCACAGAATAACAACTTAAGATAGGAATGATAAAAATTAGAACTACATAGATTGAGTCAACTTTTGTAGATCCTAAAGTACATATTCTAAATGTTAAACACATTATAGACATTAACGATATGCTTACAGTCTTTCACATATACAGTGTATATATATATGTGTGTATATATATATATATATATATATATATTTTTTTTTTTTTTTTTTTTTTTTTTTTTTTACATTCGTCCTCTCTTTCTCCAACTTAGAGATTAGAGTGTATAAGCAGTTCGCACATATATATATATATATATATATATATATATATATATATATATATATATATATATATCAAAATAACAAGAGTATTGCATTGAGCAATGATACTTTTTTTATTGGACTAACTATACATTTATAAGTTGACAAGCTTTCGGAAGAGTTCCTTCCTTTATCAAGTCTAAAGCAATACTGACCAATTCAATGGAATTTACAGATTGTATCTTAAAACACAGAATAGCTAAGAAGACAGTGCAGGAAGAGGAGGAGGTGTCGTAAAAATCATGAGGGGGGCTTAGGTAACAGGCAGACAGTGTCCAGTGTAGGAGAACAGACAGGGGAAATATATAGCTTTACATAGAGCATATACTGACATAAAGTTATATATCAACATTGAATCAATATCTATAAAGATGTGAAATTGTATATACAGGGGGAATACAAAAGTTAAAAAAAGACAAAAGTGTGGACATAGGCTTACCTGTGTAGCTATGTATAAAGAATATGGAATATACAATGTAATTGACTAAATGAAAGTACATTACAAAAAATGTTGATAATGTGTTAAGAATCCAGAGTCCACATTTAGTCCAGAATTAAACAGGTTGAAGTGCATTATCATTTTCATTTCAAAGGTTTTTCTTTCCATGGTGTTTTTGAAGTTGTCTCTGAGAATTTTGATTTTGAGGTTTTGGATGGAGTGGTCAGGTTGGGTGAAATGGTGACCAACAGGGGTGCAGTATTTTGTTTCACAGTGGTTTTTGATTGAGTGTCTGTGTAAGTTCATTCGAAGGTGCAGTTTTTGGCTTGTTTCTCCAATATAGCATCCCATTTCACATGCAGTGCAATGTATCATGTATACCACATTTGCAGATATACATGAATATACCCCTTTAATGTTATAAGATTTATTATTGTGATTTGCTGTGCTGCTGTCACAAACGTGTTGACACAGTTTGCAGAGAGCTTTATAGCAGCACTTGGTTCCATTCTGAGTGTTCTTTTTCTCAAGGGGTAGCTTCCTATGTACCAGTTTCTGCTTTAGGTTAGGTGGTTGTCTGTATACCAGGATTGGGGGTTTTGGAAAGATTTTTTTGAGTGTGGGATCCTCTAAGAATAGTGGCTGTAAGTCTTTTATGATTTTTCGTATCCCTTCCACAGCAGGGTTGTATTTGACTACTAGTGGGATACGTGATATGTTTTTCTTCTCCCTGTATTGTAGTAAGTGTTCACGTGGAGTATTGAGGGCAGAGTTAATTTTTTTATTTATAATCCTTGTTTTGTAACCTTTTTCTCTGAATGATTGGGACAGTGTGATGAGGTGTTTGTCACGGTCCTTGGTATCAGAGCAAATTCTGTGGTATCTTGTAGCCTGACTGTAGATTATGGATTTTTTAATGTGATTGGGATGGGAGCTGGAGCTGTGGAGGTAGCTGCATCTATCTGTTGGTTTTCTGTATACAGATGAGTGCAGTTTGCCATTTGTGATGGATATTGTTATATCCAGGAAGCTGACACAGTCTCTAGAAAAGTTCATTTTAAGCTTGATTGATGCATGAAATAGATTAAATGATTTATGAAAATGTTCAAGGTTTTTTTCTCCTTCTGTCCATATGATGAAAATATAATCTATGTAGTGAAAGTATTTGAAGGGTTTGTGAGGGCGAGTGGCTAGGAATCTCTGTTCTAAGTCAGCCATGAAGAGGTTTGCGTACTGTGGTGCCATTTTGGTGCCCATGGCTGTTCCCATGGTTTGTAAGTAGAGTGGTTGAAGATGAAATAATTGTGAGTAAGTATAAATTATGTAAGTTTACTGACTGTAGAAGCACTATATGTCTGGTTAGGGCTGTTGGAGGAAAGAAAGTTTAAGCAGGCATCAATACTATCTTTATGTGGAATATTGCTGTACAGGGATTCCACATCCATTGTCACAAGTATAGTATCCTCTGGCAATTCTGTTATCTGGCTGATTTTGTTAAGAAAATCAGTGGTGTCTTTTATAACGCTAGTGGTGTTAATAACTAAAGGCTTATGAATATTCTCCACTAGGCCCGATAGTTGCTCAGTCAGAGTGTCCATGCCTGTTATTATTGGTCTTCCTGGGTTCCCTGGTTTGTGGATTTTTGGGAGCATGTAGAATGTCCCTATGCTAGGGTTAGAGGGCACCAGTTTGTCCAGTTTATGTTGCGTGTGTTTAGGGAATGTTTTAATTAGTTTTCTAAGTTGCAAAGTGTATTCCTGGGTGGGGTCCTTTTCCAGTTTTTTGTAATAAGTTTGATCTGATAATTGTCTATTTCCCTCTGTGATGTAGTCCTGTGTATTCATGATCACCACTGCTCCTCCCTTGTCCGCAGGCTTAATGGTAATATTTTCATTATTTCTTAAGTTTTTTATAGCTTTTTTTTCTAAGTGTGAGAGGTTATACATTATTTTTTTCTGCTGTGTGTTGAGCAGAGATGCAGTTCTCAACCGGAAGCTTTCAATATAGCTGTCCAATTTTGTGTTGCGTCCTGGTGCAGGTGTGAAGATTGTGTTCTTTTTCCTTCCATTGTAGTCCTCCATAGTGCTGGTATTTTCTTTGTCATAGAAGAATTCTTTTACCTGCAATCTCCTGAAGCATTCTTCTAAGTCTGAGTACAGTTGGATTTTGTCTAGATTTGTACTTGGACAGAATGATAATCCTTTACACAGTACTGATATCTCTGGCCCTGACAGGTGGTAGTTTGAAAGGTTCACAATCCCTAAATTTTCTGTGTGGTTTTCTTGGTTGGTGACAGTTTGTGTTTTAAATGAGGTGCTGTTATTGTCTGTGGACGTTTGGTCATTTGTTGTTGAAGTTGTAGTTGATCTGTCACCTGGAGCTCTGTTTTCTTGCATTTGGTGTTTTATTCTGTTTTGTGAAAGGCATGCAAGTTTCTTCTTTTTCTTCTTGATAAAATTTTGTTGTTGTGCTTTGTGGAAGTGTTGCATTTCTTTTTTAATTTCTTCTTGTACCCATTATTTTCTTGTAGTTTTTGTAGTCGGAGCTGCTTTTGGTCTTTTATTATTTGCTTTTTGCTGTAAGAGACTGTGTCAGCTTACTGGATACAACAATATCCATCACAAATGGCAAACTGCACTCATCTGTATATAGGAAACCAACAGATAGATGCAGCTACCTCCACAGCTCCAGCTCCCATCCCAATCACATTAAAAAAACATAATTTATGTAAGAATTTACCTGATAAATTCATTTCTTTCATATTGGCAAGAGTCCATGAGCTAGTGACATATGGGATATACAATCCTACCAGGAGGGGCAAAGTTTCCCAAACCTCAAAATGCCTATAAATACACCCCTCACCACACCCACAATTCAGTTTAACGAACAGCCAAGCAGTGGGGTGATAAAGAAAGGAGTAAAAAGCATCAACAAAGGAAATTTGAAAATAATTGTGCTTTATACAAAAAATCATAACCACCATAAAAAGGGTGGGCCTCATGGACTCTTGCCAATATGAAAGAAATGAATTTATCAGGTAAATTCTTACATAAATTATGTTTTCTTTCATGTAATTGGCAAGAGTCCATGAGCTAGTGACATATGGGATATCAATACCCAAGATGTGGAGACTTCCACTCAAGAGTCACTAGAGAGGGAGGGAATAAAATAAAAACAGCCATATTCCGCTGAAAAAATAATCCACAACCCAAAAAATAAGTTATTTTCACTTTTGAAAGAAAAAAACTTAAACAAAAGCAGAAGAATCAAACTGAAACAGCTGCCTGAAGAACTTTTCTACCAAAAACTGCTTCCGAAGAAGCAAATACATCAAAATGGTAGAATTTAGTAAAAGTATGCAAAGAGGACCAAGTTGCTGCTTTGCAAATCTGATCAACTGAAGCTTCATTCTTAAAAGCCCACGAAGTGGAGACTGATCTAGTAGAATGAGCTGTAATTCTCTGAGGCGGGGTTTGACCCGACTCCAAATAAGCTTGATAAATCAAAAGTTTAAACCAAGAAGCCAAGGAAATAGCAGAAGCTTTCTGACCTTTCCTAGGACCAGAAAATAAAACAAATAAACTGGAAGTCTTCCTGAAATTTTTAGTAGCTTCCACATAATATTTCAAAGCTCTTACTACATCCAAAGAATGTAAGGATCTCTCCAAAGAATTCTTAGGATTAGGACACAAGGAAGGGACAACAATTTCTCTACTAATGTTCTTAGAATTCACAACCTTAGGTAAAAATTGAAAAGAAGTCCGCAAAACTGCCTTATCCTGATGAAAAATCAGAAAAGGAGACTCACAAGAAAGAGCAGATAGCTCAGAAACTCTTCTAGCAGAAGAGATAGCCAAAAGGAACAACACTTTCCAGGAAACTAGTTTAATGTCCAAAGAATGCATAGGCTCAAATGGAGGAGCCTGTAAAGCCTTCAGAACCAAATTAAGACTCCAAGGAGGAGAAATTGATTTAATGACAGGCTTGATACGAACTAAAGCCTGTACAAAACAGTGAATATCAGGAAGTATAGCAATCTTTCTGTGAAATAAAACAGAAAGAGCGGAGATTTGTCCTTTCAAGGAACTTGCAGACAAACCCTTATCCAAACCATCCTTAAGGAACTGTAAAATTCTAGGAATTCTAAAAGAATGCCAGGAGAATTTATGAGAAGAACACCATGAAATGTAAGTCTTCCAAACTCTATAATAAATCGTTCTAGAGACAGATTTACGAGCTTGTAATTTATTAATATTAATCACTGAGTCAGAGAAACCTCTATGACTTAGAACTAAGCGTTCAATTTCCATACCTTCAAATTTAATGATTTGAGATCCTGATGGAAAAACGGACCTTGAGATAGTAGGTCCGGCCGTAACGGAAGTGGCCAAGGCGGGCAACTGGACATCCGAACCAGATCCGCATACCAAAACCTGTGTGGCCATGCTGGAGCTACCAGCAGCACAAAAGACTGTTCCATGATGATTTTGGAGATCACTCTTGGAAGGAGAACTAGAGGCGGGAAGATGTAAGCAGGTTGATAACACCAAGGAAGTGTCAGCGCATCCACTGCTTCCGCCTGAACATCCCTGGACCTGGACAGGTATCTGGGAAGTTTCTTGTTTAGATGCGAGGCCATGATATCTATCTCTGGAAGCCCCCACATCTGAACAATCTGAGAAAACACATCTGGATGGAGAGACCACTCCCCTGGATGTAAAGTCTGGCGGCTGAGATAATCCTCCTCCCAAATGTCTACGCCTGGGATATGCACCGCAGAGATTAGACAGGAGCTGGATTCCGCCCAGGCAAGTATCCGAGATACTTCTTTCATAGCTTGGGGACTGTGAGTCCCACCCTGATGATTGACATAAGCCACAGTTGTGATATTGTCTGTCTGAAAACAAATGAACGGTTCTCTCTTTAGCAGAGGCCAGAACTGAAGAGCCCTGAGAATTGCACGGAGTTCTAAAATATTTATTGGTAATCTCGCCTCTTGAGATTTCCAAACCCCTTGTGCTGTCAGAGATCCCCAAACAGCTCCCCAACCTGAAAGACTCGCATCTGTTGTGATTACAGTCCAGGTTGGGCGAACAAAAGAAGCCCCTTGAACCAAACGATGGTGATCTATCCACCATGTCAGAGAGTGTCGTACATTGGGATTCAAGGATATTAATTGTGATATCTTTGTATAATCCCTGCACCATTGATTCAGCATACAAAGCTATAGAGGTCTCATGTGAAAACGAGCAAAGGGGATTGCGTCAGATGCTGCAGTCATGAGACCTAAAACTTCCATGCACATAGCCACTGAAGGGAATGACTGAGACTGAAGGAGCCGGCATGCTGCGACCAATTTTAAACGTCTCTTGTCTGTTAGAGACAGAGTCATGGACACTGAATCTATCTGGAAGCGTAAAAAAGGTGACCCTTGTCTGAGGAATCAAGAAACTTTTTGGTAAATTGATCCTCCAACCATGTTTCCGAAGAAACAACACTAGTTGATTTGTGTGAGATTCTCCAGTATGTAAAGACTGAGCTAGTACCAAGATATCGTCCAAATAAGGAAACACCGCAATACCCTGTTCTCTGATTACAGATAGTAGGGCACCCAGAACCTTTGAAAAGATTCTTGGAGCTGTTGCTAGGCCAAATGGAAAAGCAACAAATTGGTAGTGCTTGTCTAGAAAAGAGAATCTCAGAAACTGAAAGTGTTCTGGATGAATCGGAATATGAAGGTATGCATCCTGCAAGTCTATTGTGGACATATAATGTCCTTGCTGAACAAAAGGCAGAATAGTCCTTATAGTCACCATGTTGAAAGTTGGTACTCTTACATAACGATTCAAAATTTTCAGATCCAGAACTGGTCTGAACAGATTTTCTTTCTTTGGTACAATGAATAGGTTTGAATAAAACCCCAAACCTTGTTCCTGAGGAGGAACTGGCATGATTACCCCTGAAGACTCCAGGTCGGAAACACACTTCAGAAAAGCCTGAGCTTTTACCAGATTTACAGGGATGCGTGAGAGATAAAATCTTCTCACAGGAGGTCTTACTTTGAATCCTATTCGATACCCTTGAGAGACAATGCTCTGAATCCAATGATTTTGGACAGACTTTATCCAAAATTCCTTGAAAAACCTTAATCTGCCCCCTACCAGCTGAGCTGGAATGAGGGCCGCACCTTCATACGGACTTAGGGGCAGATTTTGGTTTCCTAAATGGCTTGGATTTATTCCAATTTGAGGAAGGCTTCCAAGTGGAAGCAGATTCCTTGGGAGGAGGATTGAGTTTTTGTTCCTTATTCTGACGAAATGAACCAAAACGGTTAGAAGCCTTAGATTTACCCTTAGGTTTTTTATCCTGAGGCAAAAAAACTCTTTTTCCTCCAGTGATAGTTGAAATAATAGAATCCAACTGAGAACCAAATAAATGATTACCTTGGAAAGAAAGAGATAGTAATCTAGATTTAGATGTCATATCAGCATTCCAAGATTTAAGCCACAAAGCTCTTCTAGCTAATACAGCTAAAGACATGGATCTAACATCAATTTTGATAATATCAAAAATGGCATCACAAATAAAATGATTAGCATGTTGCAGTAAGCGAACAATGCTAGATATGTCAAAATCCAATTCATGTTGCGCTAAATTTTCCAACCAGAAAGTTGATGCAGCCGCAACATCACCCAAAGAAAAAGCAGGTCTGAGAAGATGACCTGAATATAAATAGGCCTTCCTTAGATAAGATTCAAGCTTCCTATCTAAAGGATCCTTAAAGGAAGTGCTATCTTCCATAGGAATAGTGATAGCAAGGGTAGAAATAGCCCCATCAACTTTGGGGATCTTTTCCCAAAACTCTATAGATTTTGCTGGTAAAGGATACAATCTCTTAAACCTTGCAGAAGGAATAAAGGAAGTACCTGGCTTATTCCATTCCATAGAAATCATATCAGAAATAGCCTCAGGAATGGGAAAAACACCTGGGGAAACCACAGGAGGTTTAAAAACAGCATTTAAACGTTTATTAGACTGAACGTCAATAGGACTGGTTACCTCAATATCCAAAGTCATTAACACTTCTTTTAATAAAGAACGCATATACTCTTTTAAATAAATAAGTAGATTTGTCAGTGTCAACATCTGAGGAAGGATCTTCTGTTTCAGATAGATCCTCATCAGAAGAGGATAAATTATTATGTTGTTGGTCATTTGAAATTTCATCAGCTAAATGAGAAGTTTTAAAAGACCTTTTACGTTTATTAGAAGGTGGAAATGCAGACAAAGCCTTCATAATAGAATCAGAAACAAATTCTTTAAAATTTACAGGTATATCATGCACATTAGAAGTTGAAGGAGCTGCAACTGGCAATGTACTATTACTGATAGAAACACTATCTGCATGTAAAAGTTTATCATGACAACTATTACAAATGACATTCGGTGGAATAATTTCTACAATTTTACAACAAATGCACATAGCTTTGGTAGAACCGATGTCAGGCAGCAATGTTCCAGCAGAAACTTCAGAGGCAGGATCAGATTGGGACATCTTGCTCAATGTAAAAGAAAAAACAACATATAAAGCAAAATTATCTATTTCCTTAAATGACAGTTTCAGGAATGGGAAAAAATGCAAAAGCATAGGCCTCTTGATAGAAAAGAAGCAGGAGGCAAACACAATGGGGTATTGAAATAATAAAGAGAAAATTTACGTAACGTAAACTTTTTTGGCGCCAAAAATATCCGGAAATGACACACTTGCGTCACTAATGACGCCGCCGTATGACAGGTCTCAGCGTCACGTATGACGCCGGAAATGACTAAGTTGCATCAAAAACGTATTTTTCCGCGCCAAAAAAGTTTGCGCCAAAAATTACACAATAAAGTCTTACATTTGACGCACCCGCGGGCCTAACACCCGCATTTGCAAAAAGTAGTCAAATTGAAAAAAGACTAAACCCCAGGTAAGAAATAAATTTCTTAAAGTATATATATATTCCCAAATATGAAACTGACAGTCTGCAGAAGGAAATACATGAACCTGACTCATGGCAAATATAAGTAAAATACATATATTTAGAACTTTATATAATTTGCATAAAGTGCCAAACCATAGCTGAGAGTGTCTTAAGTAATGAAAACATACTTACCAAAAGACACCCATCCACATATAGCAGATAGCCAAACCAGTACTAAAACAGTTATTAGTAGAGGTAATGGTAAATTGAGAGTATATCGTCGATCTGAAAAGGGAGGTAGGAGATGAATCTCTACGACCGATAACAGAGAACCCATGAAATAGACCCCCGTTAGAGAAATCATCGTATTCAATAGGTGATACTCCCTTCACGTCCCTCTGACATTCGCTGTACTCTGAGAGGAATCGGGCTTCAACAATGCTGAGAAGCGCATATCAACGTAGAAATCTTAGCACAAACTTACTTCAACACCTCCATAGGAGGCAAAGTTTGTAAAACTGAATTGTGGGTGTGGTGAGGGGTGTATTTATAGGCATTTTGAGGTTTGGGAAACTTTGCCCCTCCTGGTAGGATTGTATATCCCATATGTCACTAGCTCATGGACTCTTGCCAATTACATGAAAGAAATCCATAATCTACAGTCAGGCTACAAGATACCACAGAATTTGCTCAGATACCAAGGACCGTGACAAACACCTCATCACACTGTCCCAATCATTCAGAGAAAAAGGTTACAAAACAAGGATTAAAAATAAAAAAATTAACTCTGCCCTCAATACTCCATGTGAACACTTACTACAATACAGGGAGAAGAAAAACATATCACGTATCCCACTAGTAGTCAAATACAACCCTGCTGTGGAAGGGATACGAAAAATCATAAAAGACTTACAGCCACTATTCTTAGAGGATCCCACACTCAAAAAAATCTTTCCAAAACCGCCAATCCTGGCATACAGACAACCACCTAACCTAAAGCAGAAACTGGTACATAGGAAGCTACCCCTTGAGAAAAAGAACACTCAGAATGGAACCAAGTGCTGCTATAAAGCTCTCTGCAAACTGTGTCAACACGTTTGTGACAGCAGCACAGCAAATCACAATAATAAATCTTATAACATTAAAGGGGTATATTCATGTATATCTGCAAATGTGGTATACATGATACATTGCACTGCATGTGAAATGGGATGCTATATTGGAGAAGCAAGCCAAAAACTGCACCTTTGAATGAACTTACACAGACACTCAATCAAAAACCACTGTGAAACAAAATACTGCACCCCTGTTTGTCACCATTTCACCCAACCTGACCACTCCATCCAAAACCTCAAAATCAAAATTCTCAGAGGCAACTTCAAAAACACCATGGAAAGAAAAACCTTTGAAATGAAAATGATTAATGCACTTCAACTTGTTTAATTCTGGACTAAATGTGGACTCTGGATTCTTAACACATTATCAAAAATTTTTGTAATGTACTTTCATTTAGTCAATTACATTGTATATTCCACATTCTTTATACATAGCTACACAGGTAAGCCTATGTCCACACTTTTGTCTTTTTTTAACTTTTGTATTCCCCCTGTATATACAATTTCACATCTTTATAGATATTGATTCAATGTTGATATATAACTTTATGTCAGTATATGCTCTATGTAAAGCTATATATTTCCCCTGTCTGTTCTCCTACACTGGACACTGTCTCCCGGTTACCTAAGCCCCCCTCATGATTTTTACGACACCTCCTCCTCTCCCTGCACTGTCTTCTTAGCTATTCTGTGTTTTAAGATACAATCTGTAAATTCCATTGAATTGGTCAGTATTGCTTTAGACTTGATAAAGGAAGGAACTCTTCCGAAAGCTTGTCAACTTATAAATGTATAGTTAGTCCAATAAAAAAAGTATCATTGCTCAATGCAATACTCTTGTTATTTTGATATCTAAATCTCTGGACTAACACGACTACTCCAATCAACATATACATATACATATATATATATATATATATAGAGAGAGAGAGAGAGAGAGAGAGAGAGAGATGGTGCATTCGGATGAATTACAAACGTTTGAAATATTTTACATATTTTAATTAGCCGATATATAAAAGAGAGTAAATTGATAACAGGTTAAACCGGTAATATATGGATAGATTTTTAGATAAGAATCTTATACTAACCAATAGAGATTATAAACAGAATCCTATTGGCTGCTAGCGAAGCATGTGACCACAAACGTCACACACCGAAAGAAACCACCCATCTATCAGAACTTTTAAATAGAAGTCGAGAAGGGAGGTTCACCCATTTCCCTCTGATGAAGAAGTAGTCTATAAACTTTGAAACATAAGGTTATTGATATTTGGGCGGTTTCTTACAACCCGGTTTTTAAACTCTTTTTATACATTTTGTTGTTGTACTTGTTATTAAATGGATTGTTTTATATACTTGATCCTACTGGAGGTCTCCGGCCACTGGTGTACATGGTGTAGAGTCCCGTTGGAAGTAGGAATTATTGAGCTTATAACTGTTTATTTGCTGCTATTTTCTTACCACATATGTGATTGAGTTCATTCTGTGTGAGTAGCCAGAAGCAACTGTTTTTATTAAATGTGTATTATGTAACAATATTACGCTATGTGTATCCGTTTAATTTTCTGCATACACTGCATGGGATGAAATTAACCTGGCACAAGGGATTCGCTTTACACCACCTTATAAGAAGCAGCAATGATCCGATAGAAGGGAGAGATCCGTGGTGACACTAAGCCCTGACCAAACGATACACTTACCTCATAGGATTGAGGTTAAGTTTGGTAAGCATATGGGATTTTATTTATCACTTTCCCACGTCTTGATCACAGTATAAAGTAGATCTTGGTCATCCCTCTTCACTGTGTCACAGTATTATCACAGCGGAGCGAAAAACAGAACTCTTATCACTTTGCTGAAAGCTTGAATTGAATATAAGACTTTTCCTCAGAGACATTTTATTGTGCGCTAATTGTTTTTTCCTCTTGATTTTTATTATTTTTGCAACAGTGTAAAGGGTACATTGTCTCAATTTAGGCTGCACATATTGGCATTTGTATGTAGAAAGCATTTTCCCTTTACTGAGATTGCAAGTTACCTATCTGAGAACTTTGGAAGCAGTGGATCTTAAGCGCAAGTGCTATCCTTTCATTATATATATATATATATATAGATATATATATATATATACATATACACACGCACACATATACACACACACACACACACACATACATACATACATACATATACTCCAAGAATTTCAAATGTAATAGCTCCAATTTTAACTTGAACTAGCAAGTGTTTATTTAAAGCGACATTAAACACCACAAATACTAGACATAACAGATGCCAGGCTGCCAAGGCTACCTCCTCCCATACTGTGGATTGTTGTGTTTCCCCCAGCTCCCCTTTTCATTATTAATAGAATTTACACCTTGCCCAGAAAGAGCTGATCACTGCCCGCTGGCCCCTTTCTGACTCGCCAAGACCCAGCATCTTATGGAGTATCTTATGGAACTACTCGCTGGCTGGGCTCGCTAGGAAACCTAGCGGAACTTAAACCTAGGTCGCTCCAGAGGCCCTTTGTCCTAGAGCTCCTGGGGTTTCAGACCCTTCTCTACCTCTGTCTGACCAGGCGTACCATTTGACTAACTGCCATCCAAGCTCCCAGCGACTGATCATGTCACTTTTTGGACTGGGACATCTCGGGGCCCGGCGCTCTCCAATGGTACCCTAAAATAGCTGCCGCTCCCTTGGGATCACCCCAAAACCATGACCTAGCTATTGTGGGATCCTTATGTGAATATTGTTCCTATGGAGGCACCAGCCTGTCTGGAGGGGTGGGAATCTTGGGATCAGATAAGGCTCTTATCAAGATGGAAAATGTGTATATAAGCAGTGTGTTTGTCCCAATAAAGTCTGTTCGTGTTTCACCTTAATATTGGTCTTGTCTGGTTATTAGGGTTGGCTCTTGCTAAAATCACTTTTCCCGCTCTACAGCTACAGGTTCCAGGCTAAAGACGGATCGTTTTGGCGGAGATACCTAGTCGAGGTATCCGGAGTCCTTCACAATGATGTATTTAAAGCAAAAATACACCTGAGAATATTGTATGTATATATGTATATTTTTTAAAAAAATATATCAGTGTTATAAAGTAATGGGTACTTCCATGTTGTAACCTAGGTTTCCCTTGGTAAAATGTATGCTTCCTTATCTCTTCTGCTAAGGCCCGTTAGAGACAATTATAATGTGCTATTAAAGTAATAATATCACAGCTTTTAAAGTTTCAGGGGAAAAAAAATTTGCTTTCAAAACTTAGAATTACCCCAAATACCACCCCTCATAAGCTTTATGAGACAGACGACCAAATTATGAGAAATATCTAAACTCAGGCTGCTCAGAGGTACAGATATATATGCTTGTCAAATGGTCGAGTAGTAATTAGCTATCCTCTGATTGAGGGCATTCAACTTTCTGATCTACTACAGACCACCTGGACAGCTAATTATGTAAACAATAAACAGTGTTTAACATCTGACAAAAATAATTTCTTTTTAGTGTATAAAGATGTTTTCAAGTTACCCAGGTGGGACACTTAAAGCTTAGTCCCAAATTTGAAATTTATGGCATACTAGTCATTCACAAACCAAATTTGCATCCAAAGCCAAGGATGAATAACCTGGTGAGAGGAGCACAAACCAAAAAACAGGTAATTAATAAATGGTCATTAGTAAACAGCTACAGGTACTAATTTACAAATCCAGAATTCCAAAATCTAAACTTTATTCTGAAATCCAAATGTTTATTAGTAATATTTAAAAAAAAAATTACTATTTTCCCCCACCTGTAAATCACCATCTTCTCTGCCTGTGCCTTTGGTTTGTTTTTTGTGATCTAAGATGCAAATAGTCTATATTTATTTAAAACAACTATTACCTTTTTGATTACATTATTGTACTATCTTTCTGAGGAAAATATATATTCAAAAGTATTAAAAATTATATAAAACTCCTACCCTCACAGTCCAACATAACGGTGTGCAACTGTTTCCAGATCTCTCCTCTCATACTCTACAGCAGAGAAAACTACTACCTTAAGTTTAGCCAACATTAAATACAGATGTGGCTTCCCAACAAAGCTCCTAATAACCAAATACAATCAAACCCATGTCATTACATCTCTTTCTCAAGGAATGGCCTTGCTAGTCTCCAGACTGCAACATCATCTAATCAAACACATATTAATCCTAAACTAAGAGCCTCAGCACCAGAATGGAATCCTAAAGACCAAAGAGTGAAAAGGCTGAGAAAGTTTGCATCCCTTAGAGACTGGGAGAGGAACTGAATGAGTAGAACATTTATGTATTACTCTTATAACTCTTTCATATAATGGTTTTGGTGGTAACAGAATTCTAATCGACAGTTGTTATTCTCCCAAAGGGAAGCTCAGATGCAGGTTAACTAAGTATCTTATTTTTTTTATTCTCATAGCTTTTTCATATACCTTTTCTGAGTGTAATGTTGCTTTATAGTTACTTGTTGTACCTACCTGGATACAGAATGTACTAGATTTAGAAACATTGGCCTTATATCAGTTAACCAATACAGTCTAGATATGTTACAGTTATTTTAAAGAAGTCGCATAATTGCTTTCTATGTTGTTGTTGCCTTTGAAAAGGGTTCCTTATCCTGAGAATTTTTAGAGGCCTCAATAAGTACAAATCTGGAACCCAAGAAAGACCCTGTGTTCTGTGAAAATTACAGACCCATTTTGTTAATTAATACAGATATTAAGAGAAAATTTTAGCTAATTGGATAGCCTCTATTTTGCCCAATTTAGTTAACTTAGACCAAGTGGTATTTGGTACAGATAACACCGGGCTCTAACTAAATATCTTCCTTGTGTCTACTAGACTCAGGGGGCCCTCCTTGGACGCCAAGAAGGCCTTTGATCGAATCAAATGGAAGTACCTGCGGGAGGTTTTAGAGACTTTTGAATGTCCTTGTAAGATCTAACAAGCAATTAGAGCACTTTATGCTTCCCCTACTGCTTATGTAAAAGGACTGGGCTTTTGCTCCACATCATTCCCAATATCTAATGGCACCCGACAGGGGTGTCCCCTGTCACCTCTACTCTTTGTAATTGCAATTGAGCCTTTAGCAGGAAAAATAAGAGGAGATCAGAACATAGATCACATCACATTATTTGGTACTAACTATAAAATCGCCCTTTTGGCTGATGGTATTACTATCTTCTCTTCCAAACCATCAGAGACTCTACCGCACTTATTTGACATGTTGAAAACATTTGGGGAATTATCCTTTTATATGGGAATTCCACAATTTATATACCCAGTCCCTTCAAGACAAATTTTATTACTTTATGTGGTCCAGTAATTCACTTAAACACCTTGGCGTTTTTATATCCAGCAACATTACTAGAGCGATTCCAGAAAATTAAACCCCACTCCTAGCAGAATTAAGAACACTTACAAATAAATGGAACTTTACATCAATATCATCGCTAGGCAGAATAGCCGCACTAAAGATGAGCTTCCTTCCTAAACTTATGTATGGTATGACTAATTATACCTGGTAAGGACGAGGTTCAAGAATTGCACAGAGAACTTTACAGTACACATACTTATATGGGGAGTTGCCTCTCTGTCAGTTCTTATGTACTATGAAGTGGCCAGCAGCCATTCTTACACATATTTTGCAATAGGGAATAACTCAAGGGACATGTATATAGAAGGGCATTGAACAGGCTTCCTTACCCTATAGACTTTATTAGTAGATCTGTTTTGGGTCCCTCCACATTGTCGAAGGAGCTTAAGAATATCGAACATTATAATATTATAATGTGGGAGAAGGTCCGGCACTACCCTGAAGTAGCTCCTTACCCTTCCCCTATTCATTCTGTGAAGGGCCTACTTACTGACCTTACTGAATACCACCCTAACTTGTGGACTCAAATAGTTTCTTATTTGGTCTCTCAAAGTCAGTATCTATTGCTCGACAGACTGTGTTGATTCCCCTCCACCTACAATTTTAATCTTTTGAATATACACGCTTCAAGAGCTTTTTACGTATATATACAGCTTTTAGTGTTTCTGCCTATTTATTGCAAGGCTCATAGGTAACAAGTCTTGTTTAGACAGTATGCAAAAAACAAAAAAAACGGTCATAAAGTCCTTTTTGTATAACAAGTCTGCCCTTCATTAAATCAAATGAAATACACAGTAAACATAACACAATGTGTAACACTTGGTGTATTTCCTGTTCCAGGTGGACACTTTTCTATATTAGACTCCTTTTGTGGTGTATATATATATATATAATCCTTATGTTCTTTGTGCCCTTTATTTATGCTAATTTTGTACATCTCTCATATCAGGCTTGTCATTACATTGCATCAATATTCAGGGAAGTATTGAAGAACATTTTCTTTCCTTTTTTTCATGATTCAGATATATTTAATAATATATGTAAGTTGTTCAAATATTATGTTCTGATACCTTCTCTTTGTATCCTTTGTTGAAGGAGCAGCAATGTGGTGCTGGGTGCTAGATAAACACATTGTGTCAGCCAATGATAAGAGGCATATATATCTGCAGGCAGCAATCACCAGCTAGCTCCCAGTAGTGCATTGCTGCTCCTGGGGCTACCTAGGTATGGTTTCAACAAAGGATATTATATATATATATATATATATATATATATACATACATACACACACACATACCTTGTTCTATTACACTTTGCTATAAGGTTTGTGGCAACCATGTGTCGAGCAAGTCTATTGGCGCCATTTTTTCCAATATTTCCACTTATAAACATACACCTATACAGTATATACACACTACCAGTAAAAAGATTTTGAAGGATCAGATGATGATTAGCAATTTTTTAAGCAATAAAGTATTTTTTAACCCCTTAAGAACCAGCAACGTACCCTGTACTTCACTGCTGTCCTGGGCTTCTCTCTGCCGCAATCTCGCTAAAAATAGTGAGATTGCGCTATTTCTGCATGCCCTACGAGTGGGCAGAGTTACCTATGCAAAGACAGCTGTGGTGCCTATCGTAGGTGGGTGGGAGGGTAAGGAGGGAGGCGGGTGGGCAGCCCATCGCTGGAGGGGGCGGGAGGTGGGGATCCCAGAGAATCATTTACAACCATTTGTGCCACAAGAAACCTAAAATTGTGAAGAAGTTAACTATTTTTATATTTGATCGCACTAGGTTCACTTTATTGCGGTGGTCTGGAACCTAACCCGCAATATCTCAGAGGTATGTGTGTGTATATATACATATACATGTATATATACATATACATACACATACACACACATACACACATACATACACACACAGTGGATATAAAAAGTCTACACACCCCTGTTAAAATGTCAGGTTTCTGTGATGTAAATAAATTAGACAAAGATAAATCATTTCAGAACTTTTTCCACCTTTAATGTGACCTATAAACTGCACAACTCAATTGAAAAACAAACTGAAATCTTTAAGGTGGAGGGAAGTAAACAAAAAAAACTAAAATAATGTGGTTGCATAGGTGTGCACACCCTCTTATAACTGGGGATTTAGCTGTGTTCAGAATTAAGCAATCACATTCAAAACTATGTTAAATAAGAGTCATCACACACCTGCCATAATTTAAAGGGCCTATAATTAACCCTGAATAAAGTTCAGCTGTTCTAATAGGTCTTTCCTGACATTTTCTTAGTCGTGTCCTACACAAAAGCCATGGTCCTCAGTAATCTTCCAAAGCATCAGTGGGATCTCATTGTTAAAAGGTATCAGTAAGTTTTAGCTCCTAGTCTAACAACCTGTAAAATGGCATCTGCAATAAAATAATTGGCCAACTTAAGAGCTTTAATCCTATCTTGAATTTCATCAAAGGAAGTCTCTACTTGAAGAGAATCAGACAAGGCATCGAACCAATAAGATGCCGCACTAGTCACGGTGGCAATACACATCGCAGGTTGCCACTGGAGACCTTGATGAACAAAAATCTTTTTCAAATAAGCCTCCAGCTTCTTGTCCATCTGATCCTTAAAGGAGCAGCTATCCTCATTAGGAATAGTGGTTCTCTTAGCCAGAGTGGAAAAGGCCCCTTCATCTTTGGGTACAGTATACCAAGGGTCTTTAATGGAGTCCTCGACAGGAAACATTTTCTTAAAAATGGGAGATGTGGAAAAAGACACCCCTGGTTTCTCCATTTCCTGTGAGATAATCTCCCTAGCACGGTCCGGCACAGGAAACACCTCCGAAGTGGAAGGTTCATCAAATAAACTATTAAGTGTACTAGATTTCTTAGGAGTGACAATGACAGGGGTATTGGAGTCATCTAAAGTAGCTAAAACCTCCTTTAACAATAAACAAAGGTGTTCAAGCTTAAATCTGAAGAATACCAACTCAGAAGAAGGAATTATAATGTCTGAATCTGAGATTTCACCCTCAGAAAGTCTCAATGTATCTTCCTCATCAGACTTATGAGAAATGGCAACTTGGGAAGCAGAGTTGAGGATGGGCACCTTACTTTCTGAATTTCTAGATTTCCTCTTGCATTTTCCCTGTAATCTGGGAATGGCAGCTAATGCCACAGATACCACTGAAGATACCAAAGCATCTGCTTTTAAATAAACTCCACTAGGAGTTATAGAGGAAGCGCAGGGCACTGCATGTGACGCCATGGAGGCTTGGGACGTAGCAGGAGAAAGCGGAGGTATTATTTTAACAGCATCATCCTGAGAGACATTAGGCTCAAAATTTGTACCTTTATTTTGCAAGGTTTTCTAAACACATGAAGAACAAAATTGCATAGGAGCTGTAATTTGTGCATCTAAACAAAATAAGCATGAATTTATGAGAGCAGGTTCTTGCTCCATAACAGACATGTTGTGAAACAGTAAATAACCTTGTACAGATAAGTTTCAAAGATTTTAATATTCAATTAAAATAAGCCAAGGAAAAAATTCACTTTAAATTTTATCCCAAATTAGGATTGATCCCCAGCTAAAATTATGTGAGAAAAGTTAAGAAAAAACATTTAATAAATGTCAAATAAACTTCTAAAATACCCCTCAGACAACCCCACACCTTAATTACTGAGGAGCCTAACCGCTACCTATTAAGACCGGATCACCCAGAAATGAAGAAAAACAACTTTTTCCTCAGAAACGTTATGAGGTAAAGCCGGTCATGTGACCGCACTGCCGAGCTCAAATTACTGCTGTGACACAGAGAGGCACTAAAAAAGCTTCATGGTACACTGAGTACAAGAAATAACTTTTTTTCAAACCGGAGAGTTTAAAATGTTGCATCAGTTTATTTTAAAGCAAAGGGGAAATGAATAAGCTGCTGAAATAGAAAATTCAGCCTTACTTTCAGTTTAAACTTGTATTGTTTTATCAAGTAAATATGTACAAGTAAGGATTGAGAAAGAGATGGATAAGAAAGGGTTAAAGAGCACTCATTCCTAATAGGAGGTACAATAGAGCTGAAATTACTCAGCTAAAGTATGGTGATAGGTAATGTTAAATAGTTAATGTTAAAAACAAACTATTATAAATGGTTAAAAAAAGAAGAAACTATATATTATGATAAAGGTGAAACCTAGTCACCAGTGGCTACGAAATCTCCATAGAAAGTCTTTAGCAAGAGCGTACAATAAGGCCTTGAACAGAAATAGACAGGAGCTTTTAACGCCCAAACATGTCCAAAACTCTAACCCCCTCAGATTTATATCAACATTTACAAGTCAGAGTGACCAAATTTCCAACATTTTGAATAAACATTGGCATGTTCTACAAGCTGATGAACAACTACAGTCAATTATTCCTGACAAACCTTTGTTTACCTACAGGAGAGCTAGCAACCTTAGCGATTGCCTAATAACTAGTCATTTTGATAGAAACGCTAAGAAACTACCCCTGTATAGGGGCTCTATAGCATGTGGCAATTGCAAGGTATGCCCATATATGGTGAAGAAAAAAACATTGTGGACAGGTTCCAGAGTAAATGGATGATTAACAATCATATTACCTGTAAAAGCAACTAATGTAAAATATTGTGTATCATGTAGTTGTAATTTATTCTATGTAGGTATGACTACTAGATGTATGGGCAGAAGAATGACTGAACATCTCAGCAATATTAGTAATGCTGGTAAGGACGTAGAAAAAGGAAAAAAAATTACAAGCGTTGACAGACATTTTCTACAATATCACAATGGCAACACTAGTGCCTTCAAATGTTGGGGTCTGGAAACTAAGATCTGGTATAAGAGGAGGTGACGTTGAACAAGCGTTATTATTATTATAAAAAAAAATAAAAAAAAATAAAAAAAAAAAAGGGAGCCAGATGGATCTTTAAATTAAATTCTGTCATGCCCTACGGGATGAATGAAAACAACAATTTTTTTATTTTTTTTATGAGACAATAAGGATAAGGGATATATGTTATCCTAACATGATGTAAGGTTGTATCTTATATTAAACATAAATCATTGATGAGTCACTGTGTGATTATAGTGTGATCCATAAGCACAATCGGTTAAGACTAGGATAATTGGTTTATTTGCCTTAGGATGTTCCTTATAACGTTAGATCTTATTTGGAATAGATGTAAACAACCAGGAATAACATCTATCTAATTACAGGCTAAACTTTCTCTGTATATATCCATAATTTAAAATAGCCGTCTATGATAAAAGCCCAACTCAGATGTGCACCCAAAAGAAGTGAAGGGTGAAAGTAATCCATACATAGACACTTCTAATATAGCGTTAATATTAGTCATAACTAAGGATTAACTGTTTTATGTATTACACGTAAATACAGGTGTTTGACTGAAGTATTATTTCCTTATTTATTTAGTGTATTTTTTTAAGGATACGATGCATACTCTTCACTAAATTTTTAACTGGAACTGTATTAAGTCACGTTGTAAATAGAATGGATAGTAGTATATGATAAGAAACTATTATTACTATCAAATATACCGATATTACTATATGTATTACAACGAAGCATCACAGCATGGCGTTTAATGCCTCTTGAAAGTGCACGTCTGAGTTTTTATCTCGCACATATCTTTTCAACTTAATAGCCGTTTTGTGATGATAGAATTATAATATCTATATCCCTATTAAGTAGCACTAAGAAAATACTGCTACCAATCACAGTAAGATAATAAAAAGGAGTGTACGATCAAGTTATGGTGGATTGGTTATATAAACTATTATACGAACCAATCATCATGTACAAAGGTTGACAACACGTCTACGTATGAACTTACTATGATTGGTTAATGGGGGGGGGGGGGCGTGTATGTGAATCGACACGCCATTGGTCCAATGACGGCAATGCAAGTATTAAAAGCTGTGAGATTATGGCACTCGGTTTGTCAAATCTTTTCAGCTCACATTGAAAAAGGCCAGGTTGTAATGGCCGAAACGCGTTAGTGTTGATTTTAAAGTTTATTCCCTAATAGTTGTTTGTAGACTATTCTAGACCACTGTCTAAGCTACCCCTGGCACCTGAAGCCGACGTTTCCAGCTATCGGCCAGGAACACAGGGGGGTAGTTAATGTATATAGTTATATTGTTTTCAGCCTTCTATGGGGATTTGGTAGCCACTGGTGACTAGGTTTCACCTTCATCATAGTATATAGTTTCTTTTTTTTAACCATTTATAATAAAGTTGGTTTTTACCATTAACTATTTAACATTAACTATCACCATACTTTAGCTGAGTATAATTTCAGCTCTATTGTACCTCCTATTAGGAATGAGTGCTCTTTAACCCTTTCTTATCCATCTTTTCCCCAATCCCTACTTGTAGCTATTATATTTAAAGGGGCAGCACAGAGGTTCATATAACCTTTAATTTCCTATAGTTATTAGATCATAGTGCCAATATAAATTTCTTTCTTTTCTATCAAGTAAATATGTGTCAGAAAATAAAGCCTAATAAAAACATTTTACCCTTTCTTTATAATAGAGTTTAAATGTTAATCTCAATCATGCTACAGTGCCTGCTTCATGCCCCAGTGTAACCCATACAACAGGATTTTCTATGTCCCAATAAAAAAGCAGTGTCTTAATTTGTTAAGTGCATGGTCTCCCCAACTGGAAGAAAAAGCACTTACCTGCTCCGCTGTCTGGCATGTAGACAGTAACAAGGTATGAGAAGACACAGTTCTTCACAGAGACCTTTGAAAAAGAAAGAACGGAGTAGCCAACTCTGGCTTTCTAAACTAGGGCAGCAATTGTTAGGAAAACTCAGTAAGTACCTCTTTACAAGTTCCAAACTGCTTTAAAGCCACCACTACCCGAATGCAAGGAATGACGTTGAATACGGCTATACCCCAAAACTTGCTTGTAGATTAAATCAAAATTTTGCTTCAGACACCTAAACTTCACCTCCATGCACCGAAGGCAAAGAGAATGACTGGGGTTTGTGGGTAAGGGAATGATACTTAACAGTTTAACTGTGGTGCTCTTTGCCTCCTCCTGCTGGCCAGGAGTGATATTCCCAACAGTAATTACTCAAGTCGTGGACTCACCATATCTTAGGAAAGAAACATAATTTATGTAAGAACTTACCTGATGAATTAATTTCTTTCATAGTGGCGAGAGTCCACGAGCTGTTACTAATAGGATATACATTCCTACCAGGAGGATGCAAAGTTTTCCAAACCTCAAAAAGCCTATAAATACCCGCCTAAAAAAAGAGGAGCAGGAAAAGAAGATGTGCTTTATATATAAAAAAATAATAACCCTCTTAACTCAATTATAAAATACTGGCTCAATGGCATCTCTTCTGGGACACTTTTTAAGTGGGCGTGGCTTGGGGCATAGCTTTTTGCGGCCTCAAATTCATTACAAAATCAATTTATATATATATATATATATATGTATATATATATATATATATATATATATACATACACACACACACACACACACAGTCCATTTCATGAGAACACCCTGATTAGATATCGAGAAGTGTAATAACTTGCACTCTGAATTATAAAGTAAAAAATCCTATAACAGGAAAGAAGAGGCGCCAATAGGGTAATAACGAAACAAAAGATGGTGAGATCAACATATACAAAGTCGAAGTACTCACAAACGAAGCGGCACTTACGAGTGCCAAGATCAGCAGACCGGGACCTGACAGTCGCCCGGTAGACCACACACGGCAGAGAACACCAACCAGTCACGTGAATCCTCAGCCAATCCGGGAAGGACCGACGTCCACACCTTTCTCCAAAGGATCTGTTCACCAATCAGGAACACACCGCGGCTCACACCCTCCTCCCAATGCTCCAACCAGCAGGATTAAACAGCAGGGGATAGGCAATTACGGCCCAAGCGGTAAAGGTCCAAAACCGGAACAAAATTGAACGTTTTAAAAGGCCAAATGATAGGAGAAAGGACTCCAAGGGGTACATAAAATTATATTTATTAAAATATATAAAAATATATAAAAGAAACCAGCAACACGTTTCTCGGCTGCACAGAGCCGTTTCATCAGGCTGTAATAAACTTAACACAAACCCGCTGTATAAGTACCCCTCTTAGCCAATAGGATTAAATTTTATCGATCCCTCCCCTAACTGGCAAAATAGTCGAGCGTCTAAACCATTATAGTATCACCCATGATAGATATTATCCCTATACTATAGTCAATCGATATTTGTGATACATCAAAGCAACCACTATTGTTTATGTAATAAAAATACCACATATATCAACATATACCAATTCGAACTGATTATTTTCTAAATTAGATGCAGTTAGTCCTAAAAGAAGAACTATAGTAAACATCACATTCATGTTGCCATATAAATGATACATGTGGTAGACATATACTAAGCCATCACACACACATTTAAACATTATTAGCCAGAACATATATAAACGATGTAAATATCTTTCTACAACATATATTGTAGATCCTGGTTTCTCAACAGCCGGGCCGTGGCCCAGTGCCGGGCCGTGACAGCCCTGCTGGTGAGCCATGACCCAACATGCCCCCACTACATACTCTTGACAGGCCCACCACTCCACACATCAGGAATGCCAGGCAGGCCTTTCAGAGTGCTTTAACACATATGTGTGGGCCCTGGGCATGTAGCAGCAGTGCAATTGGAGGACAGCACGGGACAGGGAGCAGACGGTACTGGACAACGACAACAATGTATCAGTGTGTGTGTGCGTGTATATATATATATATATATATATGTATACACATACATACATACTATATATATATATATATATATATATATATATATATATATATATATATATATATATATATATAAAACTACTGGTTCCTGGACATGTCCGGCTAAACTTTACTGGGCCTTGAGGTCACTTGGGTTGAGAACCAATGTTGTAGATAATGATTTCACCAGATGACAATTAAAAGATTCCTCTCTAAGGTATAAATCTTTCAGTATTTTTAAAAACCCCATCTCATATCACTTTCAGTTAGTGTGGTTAAAAATACATTACACTGTTTATCATATTATTTTCTTATTGAAATGCTGCCAAATCTACATTCATATTGAGACCTACTGGATACAAAGTCTGGAGTTTATAGATCCAGAATGTCTCTCTTTGTCTCAATCTAAAAAATCGATTATAAAAATCAGATTTTGGAATATGTTCAATTGGGGTAATTTTAAAACAATCTAATTTGCCGTTATGTTTCTGGTGACAGTGTCTCGGTACACTGTGCAATTTGAAATTATTTTTAATATTCCGATAGTGCTCTGACCATCTCACACTTAGGCGCCTACAGGTGCGCCCTATATACTGACACCCACAAAAACATGATAGTAGGTATATAATATAGTTTGATGCACAGGTCATTTTACTCCCTATTTGATATGTTTTCTTAGTAACATTAGACTGAAAAACATTACAATTGTGTGTAATGTAATCACACATCTTACATCTTTTATTATTACATTTGAAACATCCCTTTCTTAATCTCATATTTAAACAGTTAGTCATTTTATCCTTATGAATTTTAGAAATTTTATCATTGCAGACATTCCTTTTATTCTTTACTACCTTGCTAGGTGCCAAAATATTTTTTAGGCTTGGTGCTTTTTTTGAAAACTACAGTGGGTTTTACTTCCATCACACCTCCAAGTATAGGGTCCTTCAATAAGAATATTCCAGTGTTTCTGGATGATTTGTTTAATCCTATCATGATTACAATTATATTCTGTAATGAACATAGTGGATTTCTTAATATTTCCTTGGGTTTGTCTTTTATTTTTATTATTATGAAAATATAATTCTCTGTTATCATTCTTAGCTCTTTCATAGCCACTGTCAATAATATATTGAGGATATTTTTTTCTCCTTGAATCTCTCTTTTAAGATCTGTCCTTGTGTCTCATAATCAGATAGTTTACTGCAATTCCTACGTACACGTTTGAATTGCCCGTATGGAACATGGGTACCAGGTTCGCCCCTAGTTATGCCAATCTTTACATGGGGTCATTTGAACAAAAATATATATATGACTCCATGTATGGGGCGAACCTGGTATTCTATGGCCGTTTTATAGATGACCTGATTCTTGTATGGAGGGGTGATTTATTATCAGCACTAAATTTGTGGAACATCTAAATATGAATGATAGAGGACTGAAATTTACTAGTGTAACCAATACTAATTCGATAGTTTTTCTCGACTTGAATCTCACTTTTGTAGAAAATAAGATTATTACTAGCACCCACTTTAAAGGGGTGGATTGTAATAGTTATCTCGACTTTACAAGCAACCATTACCACCCGTGGAAAAGAAATGTTCCATACGGGCAATTCAAACGTGTACGTAGGAATTGCAGTAAACTATCTGATTATGAGACACAAGGACAGATCTTAAAAGAGAGATTCAAGGAGAAAAAATATCCTCAATATATTATTGACAGTGGCTATGAAAGAGCTAAGAATGATAACAGAGAATTATATTTTCATAATAATAAAAATAAAAGACAAACCCAAGGAAATATTAAGAAATCCACTATGTTCATTACAGAATATAATTGTAATCATGATAGGATTAAACAAATCATCCAGAAACACTGGAATATTCTTATGAAGGACCCTATACTTGGAGGTGTGATGGAAGTAAAACCCACTGTAGTTTTCAAAAAAGCACCAAGCCTAAAAAATATTTTGGCACCTAGCAAGGTAGTAAAGAATAAAAGGAATGTCTGCAATGATAACATTTCTAAAATTCATAAGGATAAAACGACTAACTGTTTTAATATGAGATTAAGAAAGGGATGTTTCAAATGTAATAATAAAAGATGTAAGATGTGTGATTACATTACACACAATTGTAATGTTTTTCAGTCTAATGTTACTAAGAAAACATATCAAATAGGGAGTAAAATGACCTGTGCATCAAACTATATTATATACCTACTATCATGTTTTTGTGGGTGTCAGTATATAGGGCGCACCTGTAGGCGCCTAAGTGTGAGATGGTCAGAGCACTATCGGAATATTAAAAATAATTTCAAATTGCACAGTGTACCGAGACACTGTCACCAGAAACATAACGGCAAATTAGATTGTTTTAAAATTACCCCAATTGAACATATTCCAAAATCTGATTTTTATAATCGATTTTTTAGATTGAGACAAAGAGAGACATTCTGGATCTATAAACTCCAGACTTTGTATCCAGTAGGTCTCAATATGAATGTAGATTTGGCAGCATTTCAATAAGAAAATAATATGATAAACAGTGTAATGTATTTTTAACCACACTAACTGAAAGTGATATGAGATGGGGTTTTTAAAAATACTGAAAGATTTATACCTTAGAGAGGAATCTTTTAATTGTCATCTGGTGAAATCATTATCTACAATATATGTTGTAGAAAGATATTTACATTGTTTATATATGTTCTGGCTAATAATGTTTAAATGTGTGTGTGATGGCTTAGTATATGTCTACCACATGTATCATTTATATGGCAACATGAATGTGATGTTTACTATAGTTCTTCTTTTAGGACTAACTGCATCTAATTTAGAAAATAATCAGTTCGAATTGGTATATGTTGATATATGTGGTATTTTTATTACATAAACAATAGTGGTTGCTTTGATGTATCACAAATATCGATTGACTATAGTATAGGGATAATATCTATCATGGGTGATACTATAATGGTTTAGACGCTCAACTATTTTGCCAGTTAGGGGAGGGATCAATAAAATTTAATCCTATTGGCTAAGAGGGGTACTTATACAGCGGGTTTGTGTTAAGTTTATTACAGCCTGATGAAACGTCTCTGTGCAGCCGAGAAACGCGTTGCTGGTTTCTTTTATATATTTTTATATATTTTAATAAATATCATTTTATGTACCCCTTGGAGTCCTTTCTCCTATCATTTGGCCTTTTAAAACGTTCAATTTTGTTCCGGTTTTGGACCTTTACCGCTTGGGCCGTAATTGCCTATCCCCTGCTGTTTAATCCTGCTGGTTGGAGCATTGGGAGGAGGGTGTGTTCCTGATTGGTGAACAGATCCTTTGGAGAAAGGTGTGGACGTCGGTCCTTCCCGGATTGGCTGAGGATTCACGTGACTGGTTGTCGTTCTCTGCCGTGTGTGGTCTACCGGGCGACTGTCAGGTCCCGGTCTGCTGATCTTGGCACTCGTAAGTGCCGCTTCGTTTGTGAGTACTTCGACTTTGTATATGTTGATCTCACCATCTTTTGTTTCGTTATTACCCTATTGGCGCCTCTTCTTTCCTGTTATAGGATTTTTTGTTTGAAACCGTGTTCCTTGAGAGAGCAGCCCTGGACATCTGATTGTTATCAAGCAAAAGGACTGTGTTCGTTATAGCGCACCTCTGTAGAGTGGATCACCATTCTATTGAATTATAAAGTGGCCGAGTTAAGAAATTGAGTTAAATCCATAATGCTATCATCTAGAATGCTCTACTAACAACATGAAGCATTGTTCTAACTATTCTTCATCTGATCTCTCCACAGGTATGCATTTCTTTCTCTGCATTTCATGCCCTGGTTGTTATCCCACGTCCCTTTAATGTTTTTTCAATATACTGGTAAGCATTTCTTTCTCTGCATTTCATGCCCTGGTTGTTATCCCATGTCCCTTTAATGTTTTTTCAATATACTGGTATGCATTTCTTTCTCTGCATTTCATGCCCTGGTTGTTATCCCACGTCCCTTTAATGTTTTTTCAATATACTGGTATGCATTTCTTTCTCTGCATTTCATGCCCTGGTTGTTATCCCACGTCCTTTTAATGTTTTTTCAATATACTGGTATGCATTTCTTTCTCTGCATTTCATGCCCTGGTTGTTATCCCACGTCCCTTTAATGTTTTTTCAATATACTGGTATGCATTTATTTTTCTGCATTTCATGCCCTGGTTGTTATCCCACGTCCCTTTAATATTTTTTCCATATACTGGTATGCATTTCTTTCTCTGCATTTCATGCCCTGGTTGTTATGCATTTCCTCTGATGTCTGAATTTATGACTTTTTCTGTATAATTGTTATCATTCCCATTGTATAATTTATGTGTGCATCCCCCAGCCATTTGCTCACCCCCCCATCTAATTTACAAGTGTGTAACTCCAGTCTTCCTAACTAGTCTACTTGTAACACAGCTGCCTTGAATCAAATCATTCCAACCCTAATTTTACTACTATATACAGCTGAGAGCTGACTCTGAGGCCTTGGCTCTGAAATTCAAAGTGTCCGAGTTAAGAAATGGAGTATAGAAACTGGAGGGGAAACTGCAGACCCCACTAACAGGTAATCCTTACTAACTGTACACCTGCACAATGCTCTCTATGTCCTTTCTGATCTTTCTGTCTGCCATCTTCCTAAAACTCACTGCATGCCCTTATAACATCAATAATCCCCACACTATCCTTATCTCTCCCTCCCTCCTCTCATCCCCTATGCTGTCCTCTCATGAACTACTCTGTTTCCTTAGCAATACTTCCCCATCTTACTCTCCTGTGTCTAGACATACCCGCTCCTACAAGTCTCACTCTCACCTTCTGTCACTCTCACTGCTACTACTGCTTGCTTCTGGTGACGTCTCCTAACCCTGGCCCTGCAGCAATCACCACACTCATACACTCTCACTCAGTCCCCCACAATACAAACTCAAGGTCACGCGATCCCAACAATCTCATCTCCATTAACCCACAGCGCTTATCTCCTCTCTTTTCTTGTGCCCTCAGGAATGCACGCTCTGTCTGTAACAAACTTACAACTGTTCACGACCTGTTTGTTTCTAACGCTTTCAATCTTCTAGCAATTACTGAAACCTGGCTTTCTTCCTCTGACACTGCTTCCATTGCTACTCTAACGCACGGCGGTCTCCACTTTAGCCACACACCTAGGCCAGGTGAGAGACATGGTGGCGGTGTTGCAATCTTACTGTCCCCTTCCTGCTCCTATCAGCACCTCCATCCTCATCCATCTCTCTCCTTCTCCTCCTTTGAAGTCCATTGCATCTGCATTTTCTCCCCCCTCTCCCTCAAGGTGGCAGTTATCTATCGCCCCCCTGGACCAACCTCCCAATTCCTCGACAACTTTGCTGCCTGGCTTTCTCACTTTCTCTCTACAAATACACCTGCTCTAATCTTAGGGGACTTCAACATCCCCATTGATAACCCATCTACCCCTGCTGCCTCTAAACGTCTCTCACTCACAAACTCCTTTAGTCTTTCACAATCCACCCTATTCCCTACTCACTGTGACGGACACTCTCTTGATCTGGTATTCTCCTACCTCTGCTCCCCTTCTGATGTCACCTGTCGCCCATTTCCCATCTCAGACCACCATCTGCTCACCTATAATCTCAATGTACAGGCTAAACCAATTTCTACCCCCCGCCTCCGCACCTGTAGAAATCTGCACACTGTGGATCCTCTCCAACTTTCTAACTTTATTCAAAAACGCCTTCCCCACACTTCCACGGTATCCTGCCCTGACCTTGCTACAAACCACTATAACAATACTCTCTCCTCTGCACTCGACACCCTTGCTCCTCCACAAATACGCAAAACCCCACGTCGTCAGCTCCAGCCCTGGCACTCTCAGCAAACACGCTATCTACAAAAATGCTCCCGTGCTGCTGAACGTGCCTGGAGGAAATCCCGCTCTGAACACGATTTCCTACACTATAAGTTCATTCTTTATTCTTACTCCTCTGCTCTTCACTTAGCCAAGCAAAACTACTTCTCTTCTCTCAAACCTTCTCACTCCTCAAACCCTAAACGTCTCTTCTCCACTTTCAACACTCTCCTCTATCCACCTGCACCACCACCCTCATCTGACTTTAGTGCTCAAGACCTGGCAGATTACTTTTTCAACAAAACACTTACCATCAGAAGCAACATCCCACCACAAGACTGCAACCTTTCATCTCCGCCCCCGGTCACCCCCTCCAACACTCAGTTACTTTCCCCCAACCACTGAGAATGAAGTGAGTTCCCTAATATCTTCCTCACACCTCACTACATGCCCCCTTGACCCTATCCCTTCACATCTAATACCCTCTCTGTCCTCTACCCTCACCCCAGCTCTTACTCACATATTCAACCGATCCCTTACTACTGGTTCATTTCCATCATCCTTCAAACATGCAAAGGTCACCCCCATCCTCAAAAAACCCTCCCTCAACCCCAATTCTCCTGCAAACTACCGCCCCATATCACTACTTCCGCTAGCTTCTAAAGTCCTGGAAAAACTAGTTTTCGATCGCCTAACACACTTCCTATCCTCCAACTCATTGCTTGACCCCCTGCAATCTGGCTTCCGTCCCCAACACTCAACTGAGACTGCCCTCACCAAGGTTACTAACGATCTTCTTTCTGCTAAAAACAATGGCCAATATTCTATACTTATCTTACTTGACCTGTCTGCTGCCTTTGACACTGTTGACCATCCCCTCCTCTTACGGACTCTCAGCTCCCTTGGGCTCTGTGACATTGCCCTCTCCTGGATCCACTCTTATCTCTCTAATAGGTCCTTTTCTGTCTCATTTGCTGGTGACTCATCCTCTCCACTGCCTCTGTCTGTTAGAGTACCTCAAGGCTCTGTTCTAGGCCCTCTACTCTTCTCTATTTATACTTCCTCACTTGGTAAACTTATTAGTAGCTATGGCTTCAACTATCACCTCTATGCTGATGATACTCGGATCTACCTATCCACCCCTGCACTCTCTCCTTCTGTCCTTTCCCACATCAGCGGCTGCTTATCTGGCATTTCTTCCTGGATGGCCTCTCACCACCTAAAAATCAACATGTCCAAGACTGAGCTTCTTCTAATCCCCCCAACTAATTCTACTCCAGTTTCTAACTTTACTATCACTGTCTGTGACACCACTATCTCCCCATCACCCCAAGTCCGCTGCCTTGGAGTTACACTCGACTCCAATCTGTCCTTCATACCCCACATCCAATCGCTCTCTTCATCCTGTCGCAACCACCTACGCACCTACGAGTGCTGAAACTACTAAACAGCTAATCCATTCCCTAGTAATTTCCCGGCTTGACTACTGTAACAACCTACTAACTGGCCTTCCTCTCTCCCGCCTCTCCCCCCTTCAATCCATCCTAAATGCCTCTGCTAGGCTAATCCACCTCTCCCGACGCTCTGTATTTGCCGCACCCCTCTGTGAGTCCCTTCACTGGGTCCCCATTCACAGCAGAATTAAATTCAAAATTCTCACTTTGACCTACAAAGCCCTTACCAATGCAGCCCCCCCATACCTGTCCTCACTCATCAACAAATATACTCCAGCCCGTCCCCTAAGATCCAACAACGATCTACTCCTTGCCTCTTCTACCATCACCTCCTCTCATGCTAGACTACAGGACTTCTCTTGTGCGGCACCAACCCTCTGGAACGCACTTCCTCGTGCTGTCAGACTTTTCCCCAACCTCTCCTCCTTTAAACGCTCCCTAAAGACCTTCTTGTTCAGGAAAGCCTATAACCAAATCAGTAACTAATGAATTCCACTTGCCTAATAGTTGCCCTCATCTAACTTCACACTAACATCATTCCCACCTTTGCAGTCCCCACCTCCTGTTTCTCACCTTCCTACCCATTTAGATTGTAAGTTCCCACGGGAACAGGGCTCCCAATTCCTCCTGTATTTGTTTGTTAAATTTTGTCTGGTGTCTCATATTGTACTGTCCTTTTATCTTTGTTACCCATGAACAGCGCTGCGGAATCTGTTGGCGCTTTATAAATAAAGAATAATAATAATAATAATATCTTGCAGGGTGAAAGAATTAGAGGCACTAGTACTTGGCGTCGCTTGTGCGGGCGTTAAAGGTTGTGACACTTGGGGAGAATTAGATGGCATAACCTGATTCTCTTCTGACTGAGAATCATCCTGCAACATACTTTTATAAGCTAAAATATGTTCTTTGCCATTTAAGGCCCTTTCAGTGCATGAGGGACACATTTTAAGTGGGGGTTTCACAATGGCTTCTAAACACATGGAACATTGGCTTTCCTCAATGTCAGACATGTTAAACAGGCTAGTAATGACCACAAACAGGCTTGAAAACACTTTATTTAGTGAAAAAAAATAACAATCTGAAAAAAAAACGGTACTGCGCCTTTAAGAGAAAAAAGCATACAATTTTTCCAAAACTGCTTTAAAACAATAAAATTGTTCCATTTTTATGATAGCAGCATCCTAACTATGCAGCTAAGTTTGCCCCACAAGGAAAGGAACACTTAACCCTTACCAGAAAAAACGGAAAATTAGAAAAACGTTTATATCAATAAAAAACACCCCCTGCACCTTGCCACAGCCCTGCTGTGGCGCCTACCTGCCCTCAGGGGTCTGTAAAACTGGGTTAAACCTGCGATTTGGCCCAATACAGCTCACAAAGGCCCACCGGAGTTGGAGCTTGCTGCTTGCCTGATAAAAACAACTGCGCAACTGAGGCGCGAAAATAGGCCTTGTCCATCTCACTCGATGTCTCTCAGCCCAAATGAACCGCACCAGAGCGGTCTAAAAACTAGCCATGTGGGTTCATAAACCCAAAAAGAAAGCCATGTGTACCCTCTCAATAAGCATGAAAAACGTCTCACATATGCTGATATGCGAGTCATTTCTTTCTGGAGAGACTGTGTTATTTCAGAATTGGTTGACAGTATCCCCAGGAGGGAGAGGGTAAACAGTAATCCTAAGATATATAGAGGGGTATTACTCAGCTTGCATATATGGGCTAAGCAAAAATGGTTGACACTGAGGTTTGAATGTTTGTGGGCAAACGTTTACATAACTGGGAGTGCTGACTCCCAGTTATGTAATCGTTTGCCCACAAACATTCAAACCTCAGTGTCAACCATTTTTAAAGGGACACTGAACCCAAAATGTTTCATTTGTGATTCAGATAGAGCATGCAATTTTAAGCAACTTTCTAATTTACTTCTATTATCAAATTTACTTAATTCTCTTGGTATCTTTATTTGAAATGCAAGAATTTAAGTTTAGATGCCGGTCCATTTTTGGTGAACAACCTGGGTTGTTCTTGCTGATTGGTGGTTAAATTTATCCACCAATAAAAAAATGCTGTCCACAGTTATAAACCAAAAAAACTCTTAGATGCCTTCTTTTTTAAATAAAGCTAGCAAGAGAACAAGAAAATGTAATAATAGGAGTAAATTAGAAAGTTGCTTAAAATTGCATGCTCTATCTGAATCACGAAAGAAAAAATTTGGGTTCAGTGTCCCTTTAACCAAGATGCTAAGGAAATGGCAGAGGCTTTCCGACCTTTTCTAGAACCAGAAAAAATAACAAACAGACTAGAAGTCTGTCTGAAATCCTTAGTAGTATCTACATAGTATTTTGACAACCAACCTGTTAGACAACTGACGTACCAGGTACGTCTATTGTCATTAACAGTTATTTTTTGCATGACGTACCTGGTAGGCTTGGATTTATTCCAACTTGAAGAAGGTTTCCAATTGGAACCAGATTCTTTGGGGGGAGGATTGGCTTTCTGTTCCTTATTCTGCCGAAAAGAGCGAAAACGATTAGAAGCTTTAGATTTGCCCTTAGATCTTTTATCCTGAGGTAAAAAAAACTCCCTTCCCCCCAGTGAAAGTTGAAATATTTGAATCCAACTGGGAACCAAATAAATTGTTACCTTGGAAAGAAAGAGATAGTAATCTAGACTTAGATACCATGTCAGCATTCCAATATTTGAGCCACAAAGCTCTTCTAGCTAAAATAGCTAAAGACATAGATTTAACATCAATATTGATGATATCAAAAATAGCATCACAGATAAAATGATTAGCATGTTGAAGCAAGCGAACAATGCTTTCCTGTTTCCTGTTGCGCTAAACTTTCCAACCAAAAAGTTGATGCAGCTGCAACATCAGTCATAGAAATGGCGGGCCTGAGAAGATAGCCAGAATATAAATAAGCTTTCCTTAGATAAGATTCAAGTTTCCTATCTAAAGGGTCCTTAAAAGAAGTACTATCTTCCATAAAAATAGTAGTACGTTTGGCAAGAGTAGAAATAGCCCCATCAACTTTAGGGATTTTTTCTCAAAACTCCAATCTAACTGCTGGCAAAGGATACAACTTTTAAAACCTAGAAGAAGGAATAAAAGAAGTACCAGGCCTTTCCATTCCTTTGAAATCATATCAGAAATAGCATCAAGAACTGGAAAAAACTCTCTAGAAACAGAATTTAAATGTTTACTAGTTTTAGTATAAAGAGGACTAGTTTCCTCAATATCCAAAGTAATCAACACCTCTTTTAACAAGGAACGAATATACTCCATTTTAAAGAGATAAGTAGATTTGTCAGTGTCAATATCGGAGGTAGGCTCTTCTGACCCAGATAGATCCTCATCAGAGGAGGATAATTCAGTATGTTGTCGGTCATTTGAAATTTCATCAACTTTAAGAGAAGTTTTAAAAGACCTTTTATGTTTATTAGAAGGCGGAATAACAGACAAAGCCTTCTGAATCACATCAGCAATAAAATCTTTTATATTCACTGGGATATCATCTACATTAGATGTTGAAGGAACAACAGGTATTGTACTAGTACTGATGGATACATTCTCTGCATGTAAAAGCTTATCATGACAACTGTTACATACTACAGCGGGAGATATAATATCCGCTAATTTACAACAGATACACTTAGCTTTGGCAGAACTGTTATCAGGCAGAAGGGTTCTAACAGTGGTTTCTGAGACAGGATCAGACTGAGACATCTTGCAAATGTAAGAGGAAAAAAACAACATATAAAGCAAAATTATCAATTTCCTCATATGGCAGTTTCAGGAATGGGAAAAAAATGCAAACAGCATAGCTCTCTGAGCATAAAAAAAGGCAAGAGGCATATAGGAAGTGGGGTTTAAATAATGAAATTATTTGGCACCAAGTATGACGCGCAATGCAAAATGAAATTTTTTGGCGCCAACAACATCCGGAAATGATGTAACTCGCTTCATGGCAGACGCAACCTTGTGCAAGGAAACCTGGCATCAACTAAGACGCCGGAAATGACGAATTTGCGTCACCGAATGTACCTTTGCGCCAAAAGAATTCTCGCACTAAGAATGACGCAATAAATATCAGCATTTTGCGACCTCGCAAGCCTAATTTTGCCTGTGAAAATTAATGAAAAAGCAGTCAATTTGAACAAAGGACTATACCCCAGGTAAGAAAAAAATAACTTCCTAAATATGTTTCCCAATTTTGAAACTGATAGTCTGCAAAAGGAAATATACATAAACCTGACTCATGGCAAATGTAAGTACAATACATATATTTAAAACTTTATATTAATACATAAAGTGCCAAACCATAGCTGAGAGTGTCTTAAGTAATGAAAACATACTTACCAAAAGACACCCATCCACATATAGCAGATAGCCAAACCAATACTGAAAAAGTATCAGAAGAGGTAATGAAATATGAGAGTATATCGTCGATCTGAAAAGGGAGGTAGGAGATGAATCTCTACGACCGATAACAGAGAACCTTTGAAAAGATTTCCTGTGAGGAAAACCATAGAATCAATAGGTTATACTCTCTTCACATCCCTCTGACAAACACTGTACTCTGAGAGGAATCGGGCTTCAAAATGCTGAGAAGCGCATATCACAGAAGAAAATCAAGCACACACTTACTTCACCAGCTCCATAGGAGGCAAGGTTTGTAAAAACTGAATTGTGGGTGTGGTGAGGGGTGTATTTATAGGCATTCTGAGGTTTGGGAAACTTTACCCCTTCTGGTAGGATTGTAAAGCCCATACGTCACTAGCTCATGGACTCTTGCCAATTACATGAAAGAAATATAAAAGTTTTCCAAACCTTGTGGTAGATCTTCCTTGAAACAGGCTTGCAAGCCTGAATCTTTGGCCCCTATTGATCAGGTCCGCAAGACATCGCTGAATGCGGAGAGCAATACGCTCTCCGTATTCAGCATTGCACCAGCAGCTCACAAGAGCTGCTGGTGCAACGCCGCCCCCTGCAGACTCGATCGGGTTGATTTCCGGCGATTCCCGTCTGCCTGCTCAGAGCAGACGGACAGCGTTATGGAGCAGCGGTCTTTGTGACCGCTGCTTCATAAATTGTGTTTCTGGCGAGTCTGAAGACTCGCCAGAAACACGGGCCCACAAGCTCCATACGGAGCTTGTTAAATGGGCCCCATAGTGTTAATCACAGAGTCAGAGAAACCTCTATGACTGAGGACTAAATGTTTAATTTCCATGACATAAAGTAACAAAAGATAGAGGGGCGCCTCATGTATGTATCAATAAGTTTCCACAGAACACAAAAAATTTGAGTGGGTACTCACATTTGGTTGGAGTACCCTTATGTGCTAGTAGATGCCAGCTGATAGATTTGAGGTGTATCAGCTCACCTATTCCCAGCGAAACTGGAACTCTCCAAAGGACCAGGAGCAATTATGCTAAAATGAAACACTCTTTAAACCATTCGCTTGTATTTCCAAACAAGTTTAATAAAACCAGATTAAAAATAAGTTTAAAAAGCTAAATAAGAGTGTAGGGGAATAGCAATGCTCCTTTTAATCATACAACATGTTTTTCTCTGCCTTGGTGCCAGAGGCCGTTTTATCAGGCATATCAATTACAATTGTAAAGGTCCTTTTAAACAGAGAAAGATCCAATCAAAATAATTCAAATCCAATCCAAGCAATGTGTACAAACTACAACCCTATGTTGAGCGTAAAATTTTTTTAAAAAAAAAAAATATATATATATATATAAATATATATATATATATATAATATAGCTACATACGTATGTACATATGGTTACCGGTGTTTAATACATTATTCTTAAACACACATGTGTACATAGATGTAGCTTATCTTATTAGAATGTATTACTGTGATTCATTATGCAGACAAGTATCCGAGTCTATTAATTATGCCACGGAGTTTGTGTACCTACTTGTTTCGGATACAAAGTAAAAAGCGTCAGTCTTGCATATTAATACATAAGAAAAGTAGCCGTTTACTTCCTCAGTGACTACGTCAGCTGATCAAATGCTATAACGCGTCCAAACGCCTCTATTCTCGTACTCTAAGATCAAATGGTCATTGTGAATGGGGAAGTTGTCATGGAAACTAGTAGTGATACCTCAGACATATTCACCTGTTAGTATCAACTAAAAGATTGTTATGAACTGACATACGATATAGCCACTTACAAAGTTTACGTTAGCTTTATAATAAATACGTCAACTTTCAATGTTATAGTTTGACCAATCAGCATCTATTACCATGGTCACTGATCACGTGGTTACTATATGTTGAATCTATTGTCATGGTAACTACTGAAGACTCATATCATAGACAGACCAAAGCAATGTAATGAATATATGTATTACACTGTTATATATATATATATATATATATATATATATATATATATATATATATATTTGTATGTAATATATTTGCGCAAGGCATTATATTTAATTATTAAAATTGGTACTTGCCAAATACCATTTTAAACACATCGTTCCGTGACTGTGTCTAATATCTACAACAGGAAAAGAGAGAGGAGGACCCCTATGAGTAGGGGATCTATACTAATACATACTATTGGGTCAAATAAAAAAATACTATGTGATAAACAGTGTTGAAAAAACACCTTGGTATGATCAGTATTTAAAAAAAAGTCCAAATGGGTACAGCAATATATCAGTAGAGAACTTCAGAAAAGCTTAAGATGAAGCTAGGGTGCACGTAATAGGGGACACTGCTACCCCTCAATATCACAGGGAAAATGTTGAGTTCCACAGCACCACTGTATACAAACTTATTTTATTAATACATAGTAAAAAACATGCATATGTTACACACTTGTTGCAGTATTTTACTTATAAGCCCAACAATTAACAACTATTACAATCAGATGTGTCAAAGGTATGTAATCAGTTAGTAGCCCCATCTAGAGGTCACTTACAGCTTACATATCAGTCACTTGGTCTGCCTTCATGAAAATACTGAGTAATCAATCTCCCTGTTTAATCCTTTAGGGTGCATACTCTCCAAATTGTATATCTAGTAAGTTTCTTTTTGTTTTAATACCCTCTCTCTGTCTCCTTCTCCCCTTAACCTTCCCACATAATCAATTATTTGCCATCTCAATTGGCTAATTTTGTGTCCAGCCTTCAAAAAGCTGTTTGACACTGGTGCATCAGTGTTACCACATCTCATATTTGACATATGTTGGTTGATGCGCTCTCTGGCATTCCTAGTAGGCTCACCTATGTATATAAGAGAACATGGGCATTTAATCAAATATATGATATGAGTGGTCTTGCATGTATTATATCCCTTTACTTTAAACTTGTGCCTTGTTCTTGGGTGAACAAACTCTTTCTCCTTAATCATTGAATGACAATTAGAACAACTTAAACATGGGTATGAGCCGAATGATTTATGTGTGATATATCCCTGACCCCTATGTATAAATCTTTGACCCATTTCAATGGTTCTTTGGGATAATTTTTGGGGGTCACTCACAATTCTATTCACCCTCAGCAGCTGACTCCTAGGGAGGGATTTCTTTAGTTTAGTTGAATGAAAACTGTCAAATGTTAGTAAAGTATTTCTGTTAGTTTCTTTTCTATAGAGGTTTATATTCAAACCTCCCTCCTCTTTACAAATTCTAGTATCTAGAAAGGGACTAATAAATTATAAAAGAATGGTGTTCACTTCCCAATTAAATTGTAACAGTTAGTGATAAACATGTGTCAAAAGTGTGTTCTTCTCATGAAGATTAGTGTAAATGTAATAGGTGATAGATAACTGTAGCTCTTGTACAGAGTGACTGCAATACAGGGAGGTGTCTGAAAAATAAAATATGTGAAAGAGAACAAATGGTTAAAATACGGCTGAATCTATTACTTCATTAAGACCTGAGAGAAAAAGAGATTAAAATATAAATATCCAATAGGTTTCATGTTGCCGTAATCTAGTGTACCTGTTATAAAGAGTAGATTTGGGAATGTTTTCTAAAGGAGTAATTCTGAAAGAACATTGGCCTTTGCTATGTTTTACTGTGTTGTGTCTTGAAACAATATGTTTCAAATAACTTTTTTTTGATGTTACGAAGGTGCTCACTCCATCTAGTCCGCACTTTTCTACAAGTGCGTCCTAGATATTGGGGGCCACAACTGCAAGTTAGGACATAAATCACAAAGCAAGTGTTGCAAGCAATATGTGTTTTAATGTTAATGTTTTCACATGTAGTGTGTGACTTGATAGTTTTATTTCCATGTGTTATAAATCTGCACATATTGCATCTTGCATGTCTACATTTGAAAACTCCAATATTTTGTCCTGCTGACTTTGTCCGAGTATGTGTCACTTTTTTAAATGTTTCTTACATTTTTCTTTTTAGAAATTACAACTTTAATCAGGGACAACTTTTTTTGGAGCGTTGGTGCTCTCCTGTAGACAATTCCGGGATTAGTTTTTTAGAAAGAGAGGGATTAGGATAGAGGCATTATTTGGCACACTTGGAGTCAGAGTCTAGATAACACATATTACTGGTGATGAGGGTGAAATTAACATAAAATCTAACTTATTAATATCAAGGGTAAAATAATTTGTCCTAATGTTAAAAAAAAACATATGTGAGGAAGAACACACAACGGTACCCTAAATAACCAACTCTGAGATACCAATAGAATATTACTGTATGTGTGAGGGGCTTGCTAGTTTTAGCCAGGAGAGATTACACATAAAAACAAGAGTAAGTATCCTTATATAGTTCTCTACATAGCACAATTAAATGTATGATGGTCGGTTTAACATATGTCAACCACTATTAATTATCAATAAGCATATGAGATCAATAGACATGGGACATCTTGTTAGTGAAAGTGACTGGCTATGCCCCCTCAGCGCTGGTACACGGCCCACAGATAATATAGAGCTTGTGTCAGATAAGGTATGTGTGAAAACCTATGTTTATACTGGATGGGAAAGAGTCATCCAACCATAAGGACATTTTAGATGTTAAAACCGTGTGTAAAGAGACACACTAGAGTGTCTCATATTGAGACTTACTTCTCCTCAAATCTATTGGGGAAAAACCCATTTGTCTCTAAATGCAGAAGATGGGGCATAGGGCCAGAATACAGGAGTTAAAACTCCAGGTGTTGGGGCGGTCTGTAACAAGTACAGGTAGCTCTCAGTTTACGCTGGGGTTAGGTTCCAGAAGGAATGGTTGTAAATCAAAACCGTTGTATATTGAAACCCACTTTATAATGTAAGTCAATGGGAAGTGAGGGAGTCATGCCAATTTTGAGAGGGGCCTGGAACCTATGTAACCTATAATACATTATTTTTAAAGCTTTGAAATAAGGAGACTTTAAATGCTAAACAACATTATAAACAGTATCAAATATTCACACAGCACAGAATATATCAAACTAAGTTTAATGAACAAAAACATTTTTCTACTTGCATTTTTCTGCAAACAAAGCAGTAAAGTCTCTGCATTGAAACAGTAGCATACACTGTTAGTTAATATTCGGTCTGCAGATATTCTATGCATTCCAGGTTGGACTGATTTTTTAGGCACCCTGACCTTCAAGCAGCTGGGCAGGAAGATGTAAAGTTTCCCTCATGGCTGCTAGATCTTATTCCTTTTAAAGCTGCTCCATTATCCATAGCTCAGGTCTGTGGTCTGTGTACACTGATTCATTTCAGACCTGTTAAGCTTGCATATCTTTGCTGTAACACAAGCGGACAGCTCCACCTACTGGCCTGTCCTTATTTTAATCAATGCACTCTGCTTCTCAAGAGCTTTTCAATAGCAGTCACATGACTGAAAAAAGGGCGTTATTCTGAAACGGCGCAAATTGAACCGGCGCAAACCGAGGGCCACCTGTTCTATAGCTGTGTGTCTCAGAAAGCTGAAATAGCCACTAGTTTACGTAATTACGGATAACCAGGATCCTTCCAGAATCAACCCGTATTGCCCAGTATTCTAAGGAACCTAAGTTACACTTCTATTTGCCAATTAAGGCCAACAAATAAATAAAGTAGGTTTACAGAGAAGCAGTGTAAGGTTCCTTAAAATACTGGGCAATACAGGGGACAAGGTCCGCATACCAAATCCTGTGAAGCCACGCTGGGGCTATCAGAAACACATAAGATTGTTCCATTATGATCTTTGAGATCACTCTTGGAAGTAGAACCAGAGGGGGGAAAATGTAAGCAGGCTGGAAAGACCAGGGTACTGCTAGAGCATCCAACATTTCTGCCTGAGGATCCCTGGACCTGGAGGTACCTGGAAGTTTCTTGTTCAGACGAGAGGCCATTAGAGCTATCTCTGGAAAGCCCCACATTTGTACAATTTGATAGAACACATCTGGGTGGAGAGTCCACTCCCCCGGATGTAGAGATTGACTGCTGAGATAATCCACTTCCCAGTTGTCTACACCTGGGATATGAATTGCAGTGATTAGACAGGAATTGGATTCCACCCAAGAAAGTATTTGAGATACTTCTTTCATAGCTAGGGAACTGTGAGTTCTCCCTTGATGATTGACATATGCCACAGTTGTGATATTGTCTGTCTATTAAAGAGCGAACCTTACATTCTTTTTAAGAGGCCAAGCCTGAAGGGCTCTGAAGAGAGCACAGAGTTCCAGTATATTGATCGGTAACCTCGCCTCTCAAGGATTCCAAACTCCTTAGCTCCACAACCTGTAAGACTTGCATCTGTGCTGATAAGGAAACACCGCAATACCCTGCTCTCTGATTACAAACAGAAGGGCACTGAAAAACTTTGAAAATATTCTCGGAGCTTTTGCTAGGCCAAATGGAAGAGCGAAAAATTGGTAATGCTTGTCTTGAAAAGAGAATCTCAGAAATCGATAATGATCTTGGTGGATTGGGGATGTGAAGGAAAGTGTATTGTGGACATAAAGTGACCTTGCTGAACAAAAGGCATAATAGCCCTTATAGTCACCATCTTGAAATTTGGGACTCTTACAAATCGATTTATAAGTTTTCAGTTACAAAATTTGTCTGGAAGAATTTTCCTTCTTTGGGACAATGAAAACATTTGAATAAAAACCCAACCCCTGTTCCTGTAGAGGAACTGGGACAATTACCCCAAGAGTTCTAGATCTGAAACACTTTTCAGAAATACTTGGGTCTTTTACTGGGTGCTTTGGGACATGGGTGAGAAAGAATCTTCCCATGGGGGGTCTTTATTCTGAATCCAATTTGATACCCCTGAGAAATAATATTCTGAATCCACGGATTATGGACAGATTCTGCCCATGATTCTTGAAAGTGTTTTAGTCTGCCCCCCACCAGAAGAACTGGATTGGGGGCTGCAGCTTTGTGCTGGCTTGGGGGCCAGATTCGGTTTCTTATATTATTTTGGATTTATTCCAATTCGGAGAATATCTCCAATTGGAGCCAGAGGCTTTAGGAGAGGGAGCAGTTTTCTGTTCTCTATTGTGACAAAAGGAATGAAAAATTATTGGTAGCTTTAAATTTTCCCTTAGATTTTTTGTTTTGGGGGAGAAAAACTCCTTTACCCCCAGTAAAAGTTGGCTAGATTAGCTAGGCTAGATTAGATTGGCTAGGCTAGTGTTGCGCTACGGCTATTACCACTGAAAAATTGGCCAATGCACTGGAATGGCCGGGAACGCATATTACGAGTCGTGGCGTTATAGCTATACTGCAAGCATTTTAGCCTGTAACGCAATGTCCATTCCGCACTCAAAAAAATGCTGGATTTTCCATAGTGCCGTATTACAGGTTGTGCAGTCCAGCCTATACCGACACAAGCCATTCCGCCATCTGAGACAAGTAGTTATGGATTTTGCGGAACAAAAATATTTCACAAAACTTATAACTTAAATGTTACAAAGTACACCAACACCCATAAACTACCTATTAACCCCTAAACCACCGTCCTCCCGCATCACAAACACTATATTAAAATTTATTAACCCCTAATCCGCTGCCCCCAACATCGCCGACACTAAATAAACCTATAAGCCCCTAAACTGCCGGCCCCCAGATCGCCAACACTATAATAAAGTATTAACCCCTAAACCTCCAGCCCCCCACATCGTAACTACTAAAGTAAACCTATTAACCCCTAAACCGCCAGCCCACCACATAGCAAAACATTAAATTAAACGATTAACCCCTAAATCTAACACCCTCCTAAATTTATATTAAAATTACAATATACTATCTTTAAATAAATAAAAACTTACCTGTGAAATAAAAAAAACTAAGTTTAAACTATAAATTAACCTAACATAACAATTCTAAAAAAAAAAAAAAAATACCAATTAAAAATCCTAAATTACATGATTAAAAAAACAAATTTATGTAAGAACTTACCTGATAAATTATTTTTTTTCATATTGGCAAGAGTCCATGAGCTAGTAACGTATGGGATATAAATGCCTACCAGGAGGGGGCAAAGTTTTCCAAACCTCAAAATGCCTATAAATACACCTCCCACCACACCCACAATGCAGTTTAACGAATAGCCAAGTAGTGAGGTAATAATAAAAGGAGTAGAAAAGCATACAAAAAGAGGAACTAGAAATATAATTGTGTTTTTATAAAAAAAAAAAACACAACCACAATAAAAAGGGTGGGTTTCATGGACTCTTGCCAATATGAAAGAAATTAATTTATCAGGTAAGTTCTTACATAAATTATGTTTTCTTTCATGTAATTGGCAATGAGCTAGTGACATATGGGATAGAAATACCCAAGATGTGGAAGTCCACAGAAGAGTCACTAGAGAAGGAGGGATAAAATAACAGTTTTTAACACTGAGAAATGAAATCCACACAATTAAGTTTTTCCTAAAAAAATTAAATCAGAAGCAGTAGAATCCAACTGAGACAAGTGCCTGAAGAACTTTTCGACCAAAGACTGCGTCAGAAGAAGCAAAATACATAAAAATGGTAAAAACAATAAAAGTATGCAAAGAAGACCAAATTACTAGTTTGTAAATTGATCAACTGAAGCTCCATTATGAAAAAAACAAATAAATGGTGACTGAATTTAGTAGAATGAGCTGTAAATCTCTGAGGTCGAGCCTTGAGAAACAAAAGCTTAAACCAGGATGCCAAAGAAATGGCAAAGGCTTTCTAACCTTTTCTGGAACCAGAAAAACAACCAATAGACTAGAAGTCTTCTGAAATCCTAGTAACCTCGATATAGAATTATAAAGCTCTTACCACATCCAAAGAATGTAAAGAACTCTCAAGTAATTATTTAGGATTAGGACAAAAGAAGAAACAACAATTTCTCTACTAATGGTGTTCAAATTCACAACCTTAGGAAGAGAAAAAATAAAGAAGTCCACAAAACAACTTATCTAGATGAAAAATCAGATAAGGAGACACAAAAGGGAGGGCTGATAAATCAGAAACTCTTCTAGCAGAAGAGATATCCAAGAGAAACAACACTTTCCAAGAAAGTAAATAATTCTCAAAGAAAATATAAACTCAAAAGAAAGAGCCTACAAAATCCTTAAACCAAATTAAGACTCCAAAAGGGAGAAATTAATAACTTAACAGGCTTGAAACAAACCAGAGCCTGAACAAAACAGTGAATATTAGGAAGTTAAGCAATATTTCTAAGAAATAAAAAGAAAGAACAGAGATTTGTCCCTTCAAAAAATTTGTAGACAAACTTAATCCAAACCATCTTGAAGAAACTTTAAAATCGTTGGAATTCTAAAAGAATGCCAAGAGAATTTATGAAAAGAACACCATAAAATATACGTTTTCCAAACCTGATAATACATGTTCCTTTAAACAGACTTATAAGCCTGCGACATAGTAAAAAAACAGAGTCACTAAACACTAATCAATTTCCATACCTACAAATTAGTAATTTGAGATCCCCATGGAAAAACGGCCCTTGAAACAAGAGGGCTGGCCAAAGAAAAAAGCAGCCAAGGATGGCAACTAGACATCCGGACAAGATCCACATACCAAACCTGTGAGGCCATGTTGATGCTATCAGAAACACATGAGACTGTTCCAATATGTTCTTGAAGATCACCCATGAAAGAAAAAAACAGAGGCGGAAACATGTAGCCAGCTTGCAAAACGAGGACACTGCTAATGCATCCACCATCTCCGCCTGAGGATCTCTGGACCTGAAAAGTTACCTTGGAAACTGAGAAAAAACACATCTGTATAAAGATTACCACTCCCTCACTACCGCTGAGATAATCCACCTCCAAAATGTCTAAACCTGAGATATGAATTGTAGAGATTAGACAGGAGATGAATTTCACCTAAGAACGTATTCAAGATACTTCTTAATTGCTAAGGAACTGCAAGTCCCTATTGGTGATTGACATATGCCACAGTTGGGAAATTGTCTGCCTGAAAGCAAAATGAAAAGTTCTTGTAAAAGAGGACAAGCCCCTTGTGCTGTCAGAGACTGTCAGACAGCTCCCCAATCTGTAAGACTTGTATCCAATAAAAATACAACCCAGGAAGGACAAAAAAAAAATGAGGCCCCCTGAAAAAAAAACAATGATAATCTAATCACCAAATCAGAGAGAGTTGAGTGTTACAATTAAGAATATTTGGCAGCGAGAAAAATAATAGCTTAGGTTACAGACCAGTCCTATTTTTTACACTTGACAGTCTAAGGTACTAAGACACCATATCAATATGAGACAAAATGGTACACACACATTTTCACTATATTTCTATCCCAATAAGCACTAATAGTAATTTTGTGTACATACACGTATTTATATTCAGAGTGCAGTAGTGGTGATATTTCATTATTAATATAAATTATGATGTGATCTTTCTCTTTTGACATTGATTTAAGAGATATGTATGTCTTGATCCTATGACTTGTCTATTCTGCAAATGTCTGAAAATGTTTAATAATGTTTGTCTTGAAAATAACTGTTTTGCCAATGCTTATTCAGAAAGGGGTTTCCTCTTAATACTTCCTTTAATTTGAGGGGTTTTCAATTGTTATGGCCTATATTTCAATACTAGTTACATTGCCATTCATTATATATATATATATATATATATATATATATATATATATATATATATATATATATATATATATATATATATATATATATATATATATATATATATATATATATATGTAAATTCCCCATTCTGTCTTATCCATTGCATTACTTATTATCATTATTAATATTTTACTTTCAGCCCATGTCTGGCTTTAAAGCTTTTGGTTTTACACTACTTTGCAGTACGTTAAAATAGGACAGTCAAGATCCGAGTATAACTAAGCCTCTGCATAAGTATCCATCTATGTGACAGCACAGGTTAGTGATTACATTTGGTAGTGCAATTTCACCGTACTCTTTGTCGGTTATTACTAATAATATTTCCTTTGTCCTGTTTGGCTTAATTTACTTACTTACTTGATACTATTGTCCTGTACACTTAACCCTCAATATCTACTTCATGTCCTAATGTTGTTTGTATTAACTACTGACAGCTGCTACTAGCTCATGACCCTGGACACTGGCTATTTAAACCGGTTGTTCCGGGTCATGAGTATGTCTATGAGTAAGGCTTACTGAGCCAAAACGCGTAAGACACTTTTGTCTGGGAGCTGTCATGCTCTGTTATGATGGATTTTAAAAGTTTCCAATAAAGCTGAATCTGTTTTGATCTAAAGCGCCTTGAGTCCTGCCTGGTCTATTGCTTGGTTTAATTAAGAATATTGACTGTGATATCTGAAAACAATCCCTACACCATTGATTCAGTATGCAAAGCTAAAGAGGTCTCAGATGAAAAACGAGCAAAAGGAACCACGTCCAATGCTGCAGTTATAAGACCTAAAACTTCCATGCACATAGCCACTGAAAGGAATGTTCTAGACTGTAAGTTTAGACAGGCTAACGCCAATTACAATGGAACACTGAATACATCTAGAAACCAAAAAAAAGGTTACCCTTGTCTGAGGAATCACAAAACTCTTAGGTAGATTAATCCTCCAACCATGCCTTGAAGAAACAAAACTAGTTGATTCATGAGAGATTCTAATAAAAGAAAAGTTTAAGCTAATACCAAGATACCATCCAAATAAGGAAGCACCACAATACCCTACTGTCTGAATACAGAAAGAAGGGCACCAAGAACCTTTGAAAAGATTCATAAAGCTGCCGCTAGACCAAATGGAAAAGCGACAAATTGGTAAAGCTTACCTAAAAAAGAGAATCTCAGAACCCAAAAGTGGACTGAATGAAATAAAATGGATAAACGTCCTGTAAAATTGAATGTACATGAAATGACCTTGCTGAACAAAAGGCATAATAGTCCTGATAGTCGCTAACTTGAAAGTTGAGACTCTTACAAACAATATAATGTTTTCAGATCCAAGATTGGACTGAATAAACCTTTCTTCTTTGGGACAAAGAATAGAATTTAAATAGAAACCCAAACCCTTTTCCTGCTAAAGAACTGGTATAATCAATCCTGAAAAAAATTCACAGAGTGTACTAAGAAAGAAAGAATCTTCCCATAGAAGGTCTCATTCTAAAAATCTATTCAAAACCCTAGATTTTGGACTGAGTTTCCAAAGACAATTTAATCTGCCCCCCCCACCAGAAGGACTGGTTTTAGAACCAAACCTTCATGTTGTCTTAATAACTATCAATTATATAGAATTTTTCTCCCAGAAAGATAAAAAAAACGCTTTTTTTCAGTGCTTGCACTCAGAGTTAACCAAATCAGCAGCTGATAAAAATAGTTATTACCCAAAGAAAATGGTACACAGTAAATTGACCACAAAAAGCCGAAAGGGCTGTATTAACCCTGCCGGGATATGAAACTATAACCCTTGGATCTAGGACAAGCGTTTATAGTCAGGACATTCATCAACTGATCTACATCACCGGACTAAAGTAGGGCAGAAAAAACTCTAAACCTTCAGAAATAGTGGAGAAAATAAGAATTAAATAAATTATTATCCTAACAAGATAGAGATAATAAAATATATTTGAAACCATAATAATAGATATAGTAAATATAATAAAGTGAAGTAAATAAACAGAGTTATATACACGTGTTATATACAAATATGTTCGACAAAAGGTTGAGAGAACAGTAATGTCAGCCACAGATAAAGCTGAGCTAAAAATATAAATACGTGAATATGCTCTACTAAGGTTATATTCAAACTCTAAAGAATTCTAAAAATAAGTACTAAATTTCCATAGAAATAGTAGTACAGTCCCAAAAGGGAATCAGGATAAACCATTCTCTAGAATATATTACAAATAGTATATTGAATAGGAAAAAACCTCAGGAGCAAAATAAAATCTTAAAATCCAGATTTAAAAAGGATTAATAACTAAGATAACGAGTTTTGCGTTATGAGTGAAAAAGCTTCATAACGCTGCTTTTGCACTACCGCTGCTATTACGAGTCTTGTACCGCACACTTTTTTGGCCGTCACGCAACATAACTACGCCACTTTTTAAAAAGTCCTTTTTCAATGGGACTTCCACAGTGCCGGTATTACAAGTTTGCCTGTCCGGCCAAAAAGTGAGCGGTACAGCCTATAACTACAAGATCCGTACCTTCACCTGAAAGTCAGTAGTTATGGGTTTTACGTTACAAAGCTCATAACTAAAGTGTCACAAAGTACACTAACACCCATACACTACCTATTAACCCCTAAACCGTGGCCCTCCCGCATCGCAAACACTAAAATAAAATTATTAACCCCTAATCTGCCATTCCAGACATTGCTGCAACTATAACATATTAACCCCTAAACCGCCGCACTCCCGCATCGTAAACACTAGTTAAATATTATTAACCCCTAATCTGCTGCCTCCAATGTCGTCGCCACCTACATACACTTATTAACCCCTAATCTGCTGTCCCTAACATCGTCGCAACCTACATTACTGTTATTAACCCCTAATCTGCTGCCCCAATGTTGCTGCCACTATACTAAAGTTATTAACCCATAAACTTAACACTAACTCTAACCCTAACACCCACTAACTTTAAAATAATCCAAAATAAAAATTACAATTAATACCTAAATTATTCCTATTTAAAAGTAAATAAATACTTACCTGTAAAATAAAACCTAAGCTAGCTACAATATAACTAATAGTTATATTGTATCTAGCTTATGTTTTATTTTTATTTCACAGGTAAGTTTGTATTTATTTTAACTAGGTAGACTAGTTGGTAAATAGTTATTAACTATTTAATAGCTACCTAGTTAAAATACAAAGTTACCTGTAAAATAAAACCTAACCTTACACTAAAACCTAACATTACACTAAAATTAAATAAATGAAATTAACAAAATACATTTATCTAAATAAAAAATAATAAACACTAAATTACACAAAATAAAAAAGAAATGATCAAATATTTAAACTAATTACACCTAATCTAATAGCCCTATCAAAATAAAAATGTCCCCCAAAATAAAACCCTAGCCTACACTAAACTGCCAATGGCCCTTAAAAGGGCCTTTTGCGGGATATTGCCCCAAAGAAATCAGCTCTTTTCCCTGTAAAAAAAAAATACAAACAACCCCCCAACATTAAAACCCACCACACACATAACCAACCCCCCTCAAAAAAAACTACCTAAAAAACCCTTAAAAAAAAACCTAACACTAACCCCTGAAGATCCACTTACAGTTTTTGAAGACTGGACATCCATCCTCATCCAGCAGGGAGAAGTCTTCATCCAAGCGGCAAGAAGTCGTCAACGAAGCTGGGAGAAGTCTTCATCCAAGCGGCAAGAAGTTGTCCTCTAGGCGGGCAGAAGTCTTCATCCAGACGGCATCTTCCATCTTCATCCTTCCGAAACGAAGCGGCTCCATCTTCAAGACATCCGGCGCGGAGCATCCTCTTCTTTCGATGGCTCTTGAAGAATGAAGTTTCCTTAAAATGACGTCATCCAAGATGGCATCCCTTGAATTCCGATTGGCTGATAGATTTCTATCAGCCAATCTGAATTTAAAGGTGAAAAAATCCTATTGGCTGATCCAATCAGCCAATAGGATTGAGCTTGCATTCTATTGGCTGATTGGAACAGCCAATAGAATGCAAGCTCAATCAATCCTATTGGCTGATTGGATCAGTCAATAGGATTAAAGCTCAATGTAAGGTAATGTTTAATCTCGTATCTTCTCTTCCGGTCCGGATGTTGGAAATGTGTACCAGTGATCATATCACTACATGTAACGCAACTGATACATCTGTAGTAACCTTTCTTTTTACCAAGCCATGACCTGTGTGATGTTATTGGACCTATATCAGTTTTCATTAATGTATCCCTTAGGCTCCGACCTCTCCTGTAGCCAATTCTCGGGGGTTGCCATCTCTTGAAGGGTAATGCTTTATCTACCTCCAACAATTTCCATTCCTCTTTCACTTCTTTGGCTGTTAATATAGCTGTCTAATGAGTAAGTGGTCACAAAAGTCATCTGTTTGAAGGGTGCATCACCTTCTTGTGTGAGTGGTGCAGGTTCCAGAGCTAGATCTCGCATCTCAGAGAGACTCTTTCTTATAACCCCTCTCCATAAATCTCGGGGTCATCTCTTCCAGTTGAGTTATGCATTTTGTTTCATCTGTGTTATTGCGGATAACTCTCTGAAATTGTGCCTTCGGGATGTTCTTTATCAATGTCGGTTGATGGTCTGTGGTTTTCCTAAATAGGGTAGTCCCTAATCTATCTGCCATGTATAAATATAAACGTCACATTAGACGTGGCAAGCTTATATACCGAGATACCACACAGTTCGCTTTGATAAAACATTCTACTTGCAAATATCTGGCACGGCGATGTGGTCCAACATGGCCCCATCCTTGGCCAATTTATACATGGCTGAATACGAAACAGAAAGAATGGGGATCATTGAGAACAAATATGTCAAATATTATTGTCGATATATTGACGATTTGTTACTAATATGGAGAGGAACTGGATATTTGGATCAAGAATCTTAATGATATGCCAAGTACCATTAGATTTAGTCATACGGCAAGTACCGAAGGAGTGGACTATCTCGATGTAAGGTTCTTTAAGGATGCAGATAGATTAGGGACTATCCTATTTTGGAAAACCACAGACCGTAACACCATCCTGCATGCGAAAAGTTGCCATCAACCGACATTGATAAAGAACATCCCGAAGGTACAATTTCAGAGAGTTATCCGCAATAACACAGATGAAACAAAATGCATAACTCAACTGGAAGAGATGACCCCGAGATTTATGGAGAGGGGTTATAAAAAAAAAAAAAACAAGTCTCTCTGAGATGCGAGATCTAGCTCTAGAACCTGCACCACTCACATAAGAAGGTGATGCACCCTTCAAACAGATGACTTTTGTGACCACTTACTCATTAGCTATATTATCACCAAAGCAGTGAAAGAGGAATGGAAATTGTTGGAGGCAGATAAATCATTACCCTTCAAGAGATGGCAACCCCCGAGAATTGGCTACAGGAGAGGTCGGAGCCTAAGGGATACATTAATGAAAACTGATATAGATCCAATAACATCACACAGTAAAAGTATTAAGAAAGGTTGCTACAGATGTATCAGTTGCGTTACATGTAGTGGCATGATCACTGGTACACATTTCCAACATCCAGACCAGAAGAGAAGATAAGAGATTAAACATTACCTTACATGTACCACACAATTCGTGATCTATCTCCTTAATTGCCCCTTTGGGAGATTCTACACAGGAAAGACAGTGGATGACGCAAGAACTAGAATGGCGAACCATCGATCGAGCATTCAGATTGCCATACAAAAAGGGAAGTCTGATTTACCAGTGGCAAGAAACTTTATGGAGGCTGGTCACACAGTGAATGATCTGAGATTTCGCCTCATAGATCATGTGCCTAATTTAAGAAGAGGTGGAGACAAGAGCCAGGATCCTTTTGAAAAAGGAGGCAAGATGGATCTATGAGTTAGGTACTCTCAGCCCGAGGGGACTAAATGTTAATTCTGGAGGGCAGTGCTACCTATAAAGATTCAAGATGAGGGTCTGTGATCCATATGAGAGTCATGAGAGTCCAACAGGAAGGTCTTGGTATGGGCGTCTATATCATAAATAATTAGAAGCCGATTCATGAAGCGGTTTGGATGAGAGTCTGTGATCAAGATGAGAGTCCATCATCATGAGAGTCCATAATTAGGAAGGTTTCGATATGGGCGGCCATATCATAAATAATGTTTAATATAATTCAATATGATGAGAGTCCACAATTCTGTGGTTATGTTTCCTATATTTGAGGATACCACTGTAGGATATCGATTACCAATGATCAGGCATATGTATGTTTTTGTTTTTAATATTTTTTTTTCTTTTTTCATTTTAATTTTTTTTTTATTGAGGTTCAGAGCATGACATACATGTATAAAATAGCAGTTAAGTCAATACAGAAGTTTGTTTCAATGCAAAAAAAAAAACAGTATTGAAAAATTGTGAAAAAGTATGAAAAAGTATAAAGCATGCCAGCAGAACTATATGACTTCTAACTGAAGCGAAAGGCCACTTTTGGACCTTGCAGAGCTGCAGGGGAGAAAGGTAAATTGCAGAAGACATTTATGATTAAATGAGACCACTCTTGGGTCTCGACTTAAACCTCCGTTTTCTTGTTTTGTATCATATGTATCAATTATTAAATAGATCTCCTCTGGCTATAGTAGGTATTTGGACTAATATATATCAGCATAATGCTATGGAGGTAGATCAACTAGGTATATAGCTATTCTTGGACTTAAGCCCTGTGGAATCCATTGCAGCAAACCATTGACTCTTGTTCCAGATTAAACTAGATATATTGTGAAGGTGAAGGTATAGGAACCTAAGTATATCTTAATAGGGACAATGGTTGACTGTTCTGAGCCCATTTCTATCATCAAAAAATCTCCTCTGATATGACTGCCCCTTGAATATTTCCAGACTGCAGAATAAAATATTACCCTCAGCATGACCTATAGCAAGATACCTTGATGGGATTGGCGTGCGGTTCTATATAGTGAATTAGAGGGAAAAATTACTAGTTCTATTACACGTGGGTTTTCCTTTAACCCCAGATAGTATATAAAAACGAAAAGGTAAAGCTATAAAAGTTATGAGGCACAGTTTGTGTGAGTAATGTATATCCTATAGGAGCTCTTCTGAAACATTTTGAATCATAGAACATATACAAACACAGTCAGCAATACAACCTGTTTCATCAACTTAGAAGTAGTACTTGCACAATATACAGTAAGTAAATAAAGAAAAACATATGTGTCGGGTATAATAGCGAAAAGTGAGCTAGGCATGTACAAAGTTTGTAGTCATGGGCAGTACTTGTTTGTCCTGTATATACATCTACTTTCACAGATCTCTGCACATAGGGTAAACGCTTGTACTATAAAGGAATAGGAGTGAAGAAACAGTGAACTCTGAAACTTTGAGAGCCTGGTAACTTGGTGGATGCACCGTAATACTTGCTGTTTGAAAAGTAATGGGCTCATAACCGTTATGAGGCACAGTTTGTGTGAGTAATGTATATCCTATAGGAGATCTTCTGAAACATTTTGAATCATAGAACATATACAAACACAGTCAGCTATACAACCTGTTTCATCAACTTAGAAGTAGTACTTGCACAATATACAGTAAGTAAATAAAGAAAAACATATGTGTCAGGTATAATAGCGAAAAGTGAGCTAGGCATGTACAAAGTTTGTAGTCATGGGCAGTACTTGTTTGTCCTGTATATACATCTACTTTCACAGATCTCTGCACATAGGGTAAACGCTTGTACTATAAAGGAATAGGAGTGAAGAAACAGTGAACTCTGAAACTTTGAGAGCCTGGTAACTTGGTGGATGCACCATAATACTTGCCGTTTGAAAAGTCAGAGTGTTTTACCCTCCGTTATATGAACAGATTTTAACCTATTCCGGATTTGTTGTACAGCTCAGTCACACAAAAATAAAAAAAACAAAAAGGGGCGACCTCGGGAAGAAACCAGGCTCCAATTTCTGATTTTTTTCTGGTTCCTGAAATCTGCTGATGTTGCGCGGGTCCGAGTGATCGCTGCCCTAACAAGAAAGTTTTTATTGGGATTGGGTAGTTGCAGAGGGAGCTAATCACGGGTAGGCTTGACAAAGTGTCCTTATTAATCAGCCTATGCCAGAACGTATGGGGAGTATAGCACCTCGGATGTCCTGAGAGCCAAAAGTGTTCTTGACCGCTCTCCAGAAGACTCTATGTGCGTACCTCCAGAGACCTATCCAGCCCCCACAATGGCCCCTTGGAAACAATGTCTGCAGACCGAACACAGCAAACTTGTCTCCGTGTCTGTTCTGGGCCTTCAGCTTGGGAGATTTCCTCCAGGTAGGGCTCGTGTTGTTGACTCCTTTAGCAATTAGCCAATGTCGCTGAATACCTTGTGCGACCTGCCTAGACACTCTCGTTCTGATTGACAGGGACAGAGGCATCTGAGGTGGCGGAGCGGCACCATCTTGCGCAAAGATAGTCCCCCCATGTGCTGTCTCCTTCTTTGCGGATAACTCTTTGTAAGGTTTAGGATCACCTTCCCTTGTGAGATGTGGCTGCTGGACCCAATAGGTGTTGGTAATCAGTGGGGGGGGAATTGCCGTACAAGAATTTCTCTTAATTCAGAGGCATTTAGAGGCGGTTACCTCTAGGTTTCCATTGATGACCATCTACACATTGCTTATAGAGGTTCCGTTGTCTTGTGTATTGGTTGAATTCAGATGTACACAGGGTTTGGAGGCCTCAGGGTCTTTTGCCCGTTCTATATCCACTGGGTCAGGCTTAATATCGGCAAGATTTCCCTTGTATGCCCACGCTGCTGCCATCTTCTCTGTTAGCTTTAGAAAGTGCTCATTTAAGAGATTGCATCAGAAAGTGCTCATTTAAGGATAGCTGCATCAGGTTCCATATTGCTGTAGTTGTCAGTGTCTACGCACTGCATACCCGGCTTACAAGATACCGGGGGGGGGGGGGGGGATGTTGAGAGCCTCTCACTCAGGTGACTGCCTTAGGCCTCAACTCTTCGAATCAGTTATTAAGGGTGATGGTCCCAATTTTGTAATATCATTCAGTTCAGCTAGATAAGCAGAGCTTAGTTATCAGGATGAGGTAGATGGATGATCCTCAAAGACATCAATAAAAGGCAAATTATTAATGCTTCACTTAGAACAACTGATATTGCGACCATTCAAGGTGGTGCCCAAAGACAAACCCCTGTTTTGAATATTTTTAATATTTTCTTCAGTTCACTTTGTATATACACTTTCACTGGTTTGATATCCGGAGAAGGGTTGATCAATTCTAGTCTATCTGTGCATAAGTGGTTAATACAGAAGAATCTGAGAGTAGCAGCCCAGAGAATGGTAGGTTAAGTAGGTAATAGGGTAAATTCATCATGGTCGCTAGACCCCTTGAATAGGATTAATGAACTGGTCAGATTAAGAATTATGATTCGTTCTTTTGTTGTAATATAAGTAGGGATATCTCTTTATTAATTGTGAGATCTGTTATGTCATTGAGGCAAGCTTGAGACATACAGGGCAAGTTAATTGTGAGACATTTAGGGTTGATTAAGTTTCGGGTTGCCATGGAGATTTAGGACGTCACCATAGGCAGGTAGGTCTTTACTGCCGTGGTTATGTTGTATCTGACAGATCCGCTTCGGTTCTCAGGAACACACAGTGTATGAGAGGTACGTTATAAGAAAAGGAAAATTAGAAAGCAGATGCTTGAACTAATATGCTTATGGGGTTAGATGATAAGTCGATGTGTGCCCTGGCTGTTATGATACTATTTTTGTTAGTGATTGAGTAAGCCTATTCAAGGCAGAGTTAGGGATCAACACGGATGCATTTTATCACTGGAATATTCACTTAGCTGTTATTGGGATCCCTTCCCCCAGGTACACCTTTCTCTCTGAACTATAGACACTCCCATTGGTCTTTTTGAGTGGCATTTGATAAGCCACTCCCTTTTGAATTGGGTTATAAAATACTGTAACACCAGAGCCTCTGTCTCTTCTATTGTATCCTGCTCCTGCTAAAAGATGGATGATGTTGGACACAGAGAATCTGGCTAAGTATTTCTGGGATAATATTCTGTGTAGCACAATTGGGGTTAGTTTAGAAAAGTTGCCCTGTATCTTAAAATGTGGACTGTATCTGTAAAATAGATTGATATATATATACCTGTAAATATTTATCTTATTATTAACATATATTGATTCCTAAATAAACTGTTTGACAAATAATGGAGGACCCTCATAGAGTTTATTTCACAATTTATCTGTGTTGGTTTTAGTGGTACCACCATAGAGATTTAGTATATTATATTTAGTAGAAAGTAGAGATATTTTAAATTAATAGATAACCACATTTTGGCGGCCATGAAGTTGTAGACGAATCCATATGCCATTTAGTTTTGCAGGAATCAAATGAATGTTGATTTATTTTAAATTTAACTGCAGTAAATGTAGATTTGGTGTTTTATAGCAAAGTTTTTGTATGTAGTACTTTATTTAAAAAAGCGCAAATAGGGGTTGGTTTCAAAGGCCTGTTGTATGTTTCTCAAGAAAAGCATGGCTTTAAAAAAAACCTGTATTTCTGGTCTGTATAAATTTGCATTTGCATAGGGGAAGGCCTGTTTTGTAGCCTGCTAAATCTTAAATAACCCCCACAGTGTCTCTTTGTGTTGAAAAGAGATTTTTTTAAAAAAGCATGTGATAAGAGGCAACCCTAAAAGGCTTAGAAATCAGCATATGAGCCTACCTATGTTTGGCTTCAACTTAGAATACCAAGAGAAAAAAAGCAAGTTTGATGATGGAAGTAAATTGTGAAGTTGATTATACTAGACTGTCCCTTTAACTCTTGTATTTTTCTTGTTTTTGGAAACTGTATACTTTTATTGTTGAGCCAGTTTTCTATCAGTTTTCTAATGAATTTTAGAGACATGTGTTGTGTTGGTCCCATCTAAATGTTTTTACAAACAAAAGCTTTACAGTACTATGTAATAGCTGCCAACAGTAAGGTTTTTTATTTATTTCTTTTACAAAGGATTCATTTCTGTGCATGTGTTACACCCAGAGCTGTAGCTTGCCCTATACATAAATTTAATTCTGAATTGTATGGGAAATTGTGTAGAATTTAAAGTTAAAATAAAGAATAATCAGCAGTGGTTAGAAAAACTAAATTTAACTATATTACCACCTCTGCTGGAATGCTGACCTGCTTATAAACAGATCTAATTACTACCCATCTTCATGGCTTAACTGCTATGTCCTTTGTTGTGTAAAATTAGCATCTCAATGGTATCTTGTACATCCTGTGTTAACATTTAAAAAAAAAAAAAACTACTATGCTGTGAGACACACTATTCTAGTATATATATATATATATATATATATATATATATATATATATATATATATATATATATATATATATATATACATATATATACATATATATACATATATATACATATATATACAGGGAGTGCAGAATTATTAGGCAAGTTGTATTTTTGAGGATTAATTTTATTATTGAACAACCACCATGTTCTCAATGAACCCAAAAAACTCATTAATATCAAAGCTGAATATTTTTGGAAGTAGTTTTTAGTTTGTTTTTAGTTTTAGCTATTTTAGGGGGATATCTGTGTGTGCAGGTGACTATTACTGTGCATAATTATTAGGCAACTTAACAAAAAACAAATATATACCCATTTCAATTATTTATTTTTACCAGTGAAACCAATATAACATCTCAACATTCACAAATATACATTTCTGACATTCAAAAACAAAACAAAAACAAATCAGTGACCAATATAGCCACCTTTCTTTGCAAGGACACTCAAAAGCCTGCCATCCATGGATTCTGTCAGTGTTTTGATCTGTTCACCATCAACATTGCGTGCAGCAGCAACCACAGCCTCCCAGACACTGTTCAGAGAGGTGTACTGTTTTCCCTCCTTGTAAATCTCACATTTGATGATGGACCACAGGTTCTCAATGGGGTTCAGATCAGGTGAACAAGGAGGCCATGTCATTAGATTTTCTTCTTTTATACCCTTTCTTGCCAGCCACGCTGTGGAGTACTTGGACGCGTGTGATGGAGCATTGTCCTGCATGAAAATCATGTTTTTCTTGAAGGATGCAGACTTCTTCCTGTACCACTGCTTGAAGAAGGTGTTTTCCAGAAACTGGCAGTAGGACTGGGAGTTGAGCTTGACTCCATCCTCAACCCGAAAAGGCCCCACAAGCTCATCTTTGATGATACCAGCCCAAACCAGTACTCCACCTCCACCTTGCTGGCGTCTGAGTCGGACTGGAGCTCTCTGTCCTTTACCAATCCAGCCACGGGCCCATCAAGACTCACTCTCATTTCATCAGTCCATAAAACCTTAGAAAAATCAGTCTTGAGATATTTCTTGGCCCAGTCTTGACGTTTCAGCTTGTGTGTCTTGTTCAGTGGTGGTCGTCTTTCAGCCTTTCTTACCTTGGCCATGTCTCTGAGTATTGCACACCTTGTGCTTTTGGGCACTCCAGTGATGTTGCAGCTCTGAAATATGGCCAAACTGGTGGCAAGTGGCATCTCGGCAGCTGCACGCTTGACTTTTCTCAGTTCATGGGCAGTTATTTTGCGCCTTGGTTTTTCCACACGCTTCTTGCGACCCTGTTGACTATTTTGAATGAAACGCTTGATTGTTCGATGATCACGCTTCCGATGCATCCCTCTGCAAGATATCTCACTATTTTTGACTTTTCTGAGCCTGTCAAGTCCTTCTTTTGACCCATTTTGCCAAAGGAAAGGAAGTTGCCTAATAATTATGCACACCTGATATAGGGTGTTGATGTCATTAGACCACACCCCTTCTCATTACAGAGATGCACATCACCTAATATGCTTAATTGGTAGTAGGCTTTCGAGCCTATACAGCTTGGAGTAAGACAACATGCATAAAGAGGATGATGTGGTCAAAATACTCATTTGCCTAATAATTCTGCACTCCCTGTATATATATATATATTTTTTTTTATTATTTTAGTTCTAACGGCTATCTGTTAAAAATGTCTGGAAAAAACTATATTTCACAGGAAATCTGTGATTACTTTAACAATTACATTCATAAATATAATGGTCCATTCCTCATCCCAGAAGCTAAAAACAACAAGTGTGAAAGTGTTTTAGATATACTAACACAGGTATTAACTCTTAAAAAGATGAATAATAATAAAAGAAAATGTATGATAGCGCAGGCAGTGATTTCAACTATAAAGAGATTAACGGACATTATTGGAGAACTTACAGAGCAAAATAAAGACCTTAAATTAAAGTTAGATAACACACAGACTGACAGAGATTGTATTAAGCTTTCTGCTTTAACTAACACCATACAGATCAGTAAATTACAACGTAAATTAAAATTAACAGAACACATCAGTAACGAATACTCAAACAAAATTACTGAGTTACAGATGAAAATTGAACAAAAAGAAAAAATAATTAGTGATATTTCTGGGAACAATGCAGATAGTGATAACTTACTGCCACAAAGGAAAGAGCCAAAACAATTAGTAAAACAAGATAAAATGCAAATGGGCCCCACTAAAAACCCAAGTTCTGTTCCAATTGCCCCTGTCATAATTTCTGAGAATTTTAACAACCTGAAAGTTCCTACAGGTTTTTCAAATCAGACTAGGCCAATGACTGTAGCAGATAAAGACATTTTTAAGAAATGGTGGGGCACAATCCCCACAAACAGCTTTAATAACTTTTCACATTGG
>NC_069509.1:106504605-106507105 GCF_027579735.1 Bombina bombina | reverse complement strand
ATTGATCTAGTATTCTCCTACCTCTGCTCTCCCTCTGACGCCACCTGTCTCCCATTTCCCATCTCAGACCACCATCTGCTCACCTTTAAGCTTAATTTACAAGCTAAACCTAGTTCTCCCCCTCACCCCCGCACCTGTAGAAATCTGCACACTGTGGATCCTCTACAACTCTCCAACCTTATTCAAAAACGCCTCCCCCACACTTCCACAATATCCTGCCCTGACCTTGCTACAACCCACTATAACAATACTCTCTCCTCTGCACTGGACACTTTCGCTCCTCCCCAAATACGCAAAACCCCACATCGTCAGCATCAACCCTGGCACTCTAACCAAACACGCTACCTGCAAAAATGTTCCCGTGCTGCTGAACGTGCCTGGAGGAAATCCCGCTCTGAATCAGATTTCCTTCACTATAAGTTCATTCTTTATTCTTACTCCTCTGCCCTTCACTTAGCCAAGCAAACCTACTTCTCTTCTCTTATATCTACTCACTCCTCAAACCCTAAACGTCTCTTCTCCATCTTCAACTCTCTCCTTTATCCACCTTCACCACCCCCTTCATCTGCCTTTAGTGCTCAAGACCTGGCAGACTACTTTTTCAACAAAACAATTACCATCCGAAGTAATATCCCAACACAAGTCTGCAACCTTCCATCTCCGCCCCCGGCAACCCCCACCACCACTCTCAGCACCTTCCCCCCTACCTCTGAGAATGAAGTGAGTTCCCTATTGTCTTCCTCACACCTCACTACCTGCCCACTTGACACTATCCCTTCACATCTAATACCTTCTCTGTCTTCTACCCTCACTCCAGCTCTTACTCACATATTTAACCTATCCCTTACTACCGGTTCATTCCCATCTTCCTTCAAACATGCAAAAGTCACCCCCATCCTCAAAAAACCCTCCCTCGACCCCAATTCTCCTGCAAACTACCGCCCCATATCACTGCTTCCGCTAGCTTCAAAAGTCCTGGAAAAACTCGTCTTTGATCGCTTAACCCACTTCTTGTCCTCCAACTCACTGCTTGACCCCTTACAATCTGGCTTCCGTTCCCAACACTCAACTGAGACTGCCCTCACCAAAGTTACTAATGATCTTCTTTCTGCTAAAAAAAATGGCCACTACTCAATACTTATCTCACTTGATCTGTCTGCTGCCTTTGACACAGTTGACCATCCCCTTCTCCTACGGACTCTCAGCTCCTTTGGGCTCTCTGACACTGCCCTTTCCTGGATCCACTCTTATCTCTCTAATAGGTCCTTTTCTGTCTCCTTTGCTGGTGGTGACTCCTCTCCATTGCCTCTGTCTGTTGGAGTACCTCAAGGCTCTGTTCTGGGTCCCCTACTCTTCTCTATTTATACATCCTCACTGGGTAAACTTATCAGTAGCTATGGCTTCAACTACCACCTCTATGCTGATGATACCCAGATCTACCTATCCACCCCTTCACTCTCTCCTTCTGTCCTTGCTCACATCAGTGTCTGCTTATCTGGCATTTCTTCTTGGATGGCCTCTCACCACCTAAAAATCAATATGTCCAAGACTGAGCTCCTTCTAATCCCCCCCTCTAATTCTACCCCGGTTCCTAACTTTTCAATCACTATTGGTGACACCACTATCTCACCATCACCCCAAGTCCGCGTCCTAGGAGTTACACTTGACTCCAATCTGTCCTTCATACCCCACATCCAATTGCTCTCTTCCTCCTGTCGCAACCATCTACGCAATATCTCCAAAATCCGTCCATTTCTGAGTGCTGAAACTACTAAACAGCTAATCCATTCCCTGGTAATCTCCCGACTTGACTACTGTAATAACCTACTAACTGGCCTTCCTCTCTCCCGCCTCTCCCCTCTTCAATCCATCCTAAATGCCTCTGCTAGGCTAATCCACCTCTCCCGACGCTCAGTATCTGCTGCACCTCTCTGCGAGTCCATTCACTGGCTACCCATCCACAGCAGAGTTAAATTCAAAATTCTCATCCTGACCTAAAAAGCCCTTACCAACGTTGCCCCCCCCCCCCACCTGTCCTCACTCATCAAGAAATATACTCCAGCCCGCCCCTTAAGATCCAACAATGACCTGCTCCTTGCATCTTCTACCATCACCTCCTCCCATGCCAGGCTACAGGACTTCTCTCGTGCAGCACCAACCATCTGGAATGCACTTCCCAGAGCTGTTAGACTTTCCCCTAACCTTTCCTCCTTTAAATGCTCCCTAAAGACCTTTCTGTTCATGGAAGCCTATCTCTAAATCAATAAAAAAATAATTCTACCTGCTTAACTGCTGCCCCATCTAACTCCACACTAACATCATTCTCACCTTTGCAGTCCCCACCTCCTGTTTCTCACCCTCCTACCATCTAGATTGTAAGTTCCCACGGGAACAGGGCCCTCAATTTCCCCTGTATTTGTTTTGTTAAACTTTGGTGTCTTTTATATTGTATCGAACTGTACTTTTATCTTTGTACCCATGGACAGCGCTGCGGAATCTG